>NW_021634652.1:0-70365 GCF_004799145.2 Neltuma alba
TGAATTATCACTTTCGGTTTGTGTTGACGAAAATAACAAAAGATTTAAATTTTACTGAAATGCAATGGTATTTCACTTCATTAAACGCCTTTATTCATGTTAACAAGTGCTCAGTTTTCATTTATGACAAGGTAATTAATTAAATTCTGTTTCTCTCTGAAAACCTCATCAAATGGCAAAAATTTTTGAAACAAAGACAAATATCTGGAGTGACAACTATTATATTAGAACGGAAGGAGTAGGAAGACGATGAGTCATTGTTACCTATTCTCGTCCATTTTTCTCTGGTTCTTGAATCAGCCAGTCAAATGCTCCTCCCCCAAAAAGAAGTCTACAAGTGCTCTCAGCGGAAGCTTGACCTCATCAGAAGAAGCAAGCTGGGGTTGGGTGGCTTGGTTGAAGAAACCATTGGGATGGCACCAATCTTGTATCTCTTCTTTACAAATCACTCTCCACCCACATTCCTTTACTTCCCAATCGCAATCCCAACCTTCAGCGTAAGCAGAAAATAGAATGCGAAGGGAATTGCTATGATGAGCTCTTAGGTGCCACCAACATGTTTCCTCATTTAATTCCAACACCATTATTATGCACTGCTTTTCGGAAAAGGAGAAAGGAATATCACACTCCCACTCTTCGAGTATATAATCATCATCACCTTCTGCAGCTTTACCACTCCAACCAACGTCCCAAAAACCATCACCGTAACCTGACATACGGAAGCACACAACAATTCCGCACCATTCACTGTCACGAAAATATGGAGGCATGTCCACCTCAATCTCATATTTCCTTCCCAACATATCCAAATGGCAATCTTCTTTATTTGGAAAACATGATGGCATTTCACATCCTGGAAGACTTGCGCAGAAATCTCTCAGCTGGGGAGGCCATTTAGCTCCCTGCAAACATATCAAACAATATGTTATTAACATTAATTACCCATGAAGGGAGCATGTGTGAGAAAAAAACACAGAAATAAGACACTCATACCTTGTATAGCACAGAAGGAACATATTCCTCCCCATCTTCATCCCAATCATCATCGACTTGACATCTAGTTCGCCCACGACGCTGAAATAAAAAATTAATCATGTTATGTAATTGCAGTTTTAAGGGGAAAAAATACGCATTAGAGGTTGTCGGAAGAGAAACGCATACCTCATGGTCAAGTGAAGCAACCAAATTCCATAACTGTCCATCTGATGATAATGGTTCCATTAAATCACAGCCAGAGGCATGTAATCGAATTAATCGTGGTGGGAGCCTTGGCAATGACTTAAGCCTTTTGCAGTGATTCAATGAAAGGAAGACAAGTCGAGAAAGACCAGAGAAGCAACCAATGGGTAGATTCTCAAAATCATTACCGCTTAGATCCAATACAATGAGCGATGATAAACTGTCAAAATCAGGAATCGATCCATCATCTAAGCCACACCCGCTTAAGTATAACTCCGTTAATGACATTACATTCAAGCCGGAAATTTGGTGACTTATGTGAGTCTTCAACGACTTGTCAAGATTTTCAATTTTACAGCCACTCAAATTTAAATATTCAAGACCCGTCAAGGATCCAACTGATTCAGGAAGTCTAGTTATAGAAGTAGCACCCACATCAAGATATGATAGTTTTTCCATACCTTTCCCAAACTCTGGGAGCTTTGCAACTTTTTTACACCCCCTAAGGTTTAACTTCACCAAAGAATTTGTTTCCAATCTTTTTGGTAGGATTTCAAGGTTTGCACAATGATTCAAGTCCACCTCAACAAGCTTTCCCAACTGTCCAAGGGAGGGATGAACCTTGACAAGAGATGTGCATCCACCAAGATGTAAATGTTCTAAATTTGGAGCACCTGAGAAGTCTGGACTTTCGGTCAAATTGAGAGACTTTTCCAATACGATAGATTTCAACTTTGTCATACATTAGAATCAAACAAAAGATGGTAGAGTCAGTCTAACTAAGCAGTATATCAATAAAACATGAACACAAAGATATAATTTTAAGAAAAACAATCATGCATGAAGCATCAATCTTACCTGTTTGTTGTTCCAAAGTTGTTTTATTTTGCTAAATGACATATCCATTTCAACAAGTCCATTCAGTTGAGTTTCAAGTGGAAGAGCTTTCAAAGGAGAAAATGGCCAAACAACAACTTTTAATGCACCAGCCAAAAAAGTTCCATTCACTAGGGAAATGAACGGATTGTTATATGCCGTACATAAGAAGAGCCTAAGGTTACTCATCTTTGAAAAAGCTTCAGGATGTAATTCAATTTTATCGTGCTCGTACCGAAACCAACCTTGCATAGAAATAGCTTCTATTGCCTCAGATCCCTAATAAAAATGTCATTTGCAAGAAAAATAACATGAGAATGATAAGAAAATAAAGAACATTAAAAACATCAAATGTATGTCAAGAAAATGAGATATTTAGAAAATATGGCACTCACCTTGTTATTTCCCAATACTTCCTTAATTTCCTCAAACTCCCACAACCTGCTACGCTTGCCAACATTCTTGGGAGATTCTTGCTTAACTATATTCCTACCCAAATCCTGAAGTAAATCATGCATCTCTAATGTGCCACCTTTTGTTTCAACTACTAAAGTTCTTTCAATCAAGACCTCTATTTCAATGATCGGGTTAAGACCACAAATTTTCAAAATTCGAATCACTTCTTTTTTCCGCCAACCCTTGAATAAACAAGCAATATCTAAAAATATTGCCTGTTGTTGCTCATCCAATCCATCATAACTTATTTTAAGCACTTGAGAAATATCCCTAGCAAGATAACTATTCTTCAATCCATCTAAAGTATCTTTCCACTCCGCTTTTTTCCTTTCGTGAAGAAAAGAACCCAAAGCTTCAAGTGCCAAAGGAAGACCACCTGCATGTTTAACTACACATGCAGATAACTTCAAATACTCCTCATCAGGAGGATGGCCTTTTCTGAATGCTTTGTTTGAAAAGAGTTGAAGAGATTCATCTTCTTCCATGGTTTTCATATCATATATTCTTGGTTTATCTCCTCCAAATAAGGTGAGCAAGTGTTTATCTCTCGTTGTAAAAATTATTCTGCTTCCTTCACCAAACCAATCTGGACTTTCAGCCAAATTTTTTAATTGTCTCTCATGATCTACATCATCAATGACTAGAAGAACCTTTTTATTGTGGAGACGCTTTCTTATCATCTTCATTCCTTCGTAATCATTAGGAATATTCACGGCTTTCTTTTCGAGATGAAAAAGAAGCTTTTGTTGCAAAGAGACCTTGCCTTCTTTCTCGAATGTTTCTCTAACATTATCAAGAAAGCAACACACTTCAGACTTGTGGGATAGTTTTTCAAAAACAACTCTAGCAAGAGTTGTTTTACCCACACCGCCCATACCCCATATCCCTACAAAATGTCTGTCATCCACCCCAATCTCCAAGCGAGACATCATATCACCTGCCCTTGACTCAATCCCAACCAGATTGTCAACATAAGATGGTAATTTAGGAATTATGCAAGTCCATACATTTATGACTATTTCTTCTATAAGATCTGCTTCACGCCTATAAAAAAAAAATATATATACAAAATTGTTTAACATGAGTAATATAGTCATGATAAATTAAAATAATAATGAAAAATGTGACCTTTCACGTATATTGTTTACTAAAGCTACAATGCATTTTTTGATATAACAGGGAATTGTTGACGAAATAAGAATTGATCGTTCTGCTCATTAAAATTAGAAATGGGATCATTTTACCCAAAAGACAATCGAATTATTCATAATTTTGTTGTGTCTGTATTCATCAACTGATTAATCATCAATGCGCATTGTCATTCGGTTAATCCATTCGTCATTTAAAAATTTGATTTTTCTCTTAAGAGATCAAAATGAATTCCTTCCAATTTTCTGTTGTCACAATGGAAATAGCGCTCCTCACAGATTTAAATGATGTTGTTCACAAGTATAAAGGGACTTCTAATATAAAGTAAAAAAAAAAATCTTCATAAAGAAAACTTATCATTAGGAGAAGATAATTAAATAGTGGGCTGCAGGGGATTTCATTATACGGAATATATTTCTCATAAAAATAGCTGAAAGTTAGGGGAAATGCTTATAGAAATTTCAAATAAACAATAGAAAAAATTACACTGAGAAGGATGACTGATAATTATTGTTGGGTTTTGTTAAAGCATAACATGTTATATCATATTTTGTATTAAGAGTCCGATATTGTATCAGCTATAGGTTGTCTAGAATATTCTCACCTTTACACGTGTCTAGTTTCAATAGGCTCTCAATTATTTCTGCTGATTCTTTGTAATGCGTTATGTCCTCTAGCTATTGTATTCTTGTCTATATATTCAATAAAGGAACGCAGAGCACTGTGCTTCGGATTATTCAATTCCTTTTACCCTAGCTTTTTCTATCTTGGTACCAGAGCCATGGCGGCGGCTGACTCTACCTCCTCTGCTTCAAAAACCTATAGCCTTTTTAGCTCTTCAAGCCAAACGTCTGCGATTAAGCTCGATCGCAGCAATTACCTTGTGTGGGAGTCCGTTGTCTTGCCGCTGATTGAAGGGAACCGCTTAGAAGGACACCTCAATGCCTCTGCCAGGATCCCGCCTCGCTTGCTCCCTGAAGCTGAAGGGACGAAGATGAATCCAGAATACGAGGAATGGTTTGCGGTAGATCGAATGCTGGTAGGATGGTTAAGAAACACTATGACTCAAGATGTTGGAGCACAGCTTCTTCACTGCAAAACCGCTTCAGAGCTGTGGAGTGGTGCTCGTGGACTAACTTGTGCATCGACTAAGGCAAGGATAATGGTGTACAAGACTGAGCTGCATCACACCAGGAAAAATGAATGAAGATGGAAGAGTTCCTGAGCAAAATGAAAAATATTGCAGATAAGCTTGCTCTTGCTGGAGCACCTGTCAGTGATGAGGAATTACTTCTCCATACGTTAAATGGTCTAGACGCAGAATACAACGCGATCGTTGTCAAGCTTGCTGATCAAACTGGGCTCACTTGGATTGATGCACAAGCCTCCCTTCTTTCTTTTGAAGGTCGCTTGGAACAACTTAGCCATTTTGCTTCCCTCACTATTCAGCCGAGTGCTAATGTAGCTCAACGTCAAGATACTCCGACTGGTGCCTCACCTGATCGTCGTTTTTCCGACTCTGGTTCTGGACGCAATGGTTGGCGTGGAGGTCGTGGTGCACGTGGTAGATCACGTGGTCGTCGAGGAGGGGGTAACAATGGCAGAACCTACTGCTTCTACTGTCAGCGACCAGGACATATCATGGCGAACTGCTACTATAGAAATGATCGAAACTTTATGCCCACATCAAACTATGGTCGACCTGTTGATCCTCATGCCTACTATGCTTCCCCTTACTCTGTTTCAGATCCAAATTGGTACATGGATAGCGGAGCTAATTACCATGTGACTCCTAATTCAGACAACCTTGATCAAGTAGCTCCGGTCGGTAAGTCTCATCTTTCTACTTGTACTGGTGAAAAGAGTCGGATCTTGGGTATTGGCTCAAAATTCATACCCTGCCCTACCTCTAACACTAAACTGCTTCTCAAGGATGTCTTATTAGTTCCTAATGCCACTAAAAATCTCATGAGTGTGAATAGACTTATAGAAGATAATTTTGTTGATGTGAGCTTCACTAATTCTGGGTGTACTGTGAAGGACAAAGTGACAGGGGAATTGCTGATGCAAGGAACGCCCAGGGACGGAATGTATCCAATGGGCAGTAAGGCTAAGTTTCAACCTCAAGTGCACGTTGCTCGTTTTACCGGAGATGAAGATGAAGTTAGAAATTGGCACCACAAATTAGGACATCCTAGCTTTAGAATTTTGAAAGAAATTTTGAACAGGTGTAATATGAAAATTCCTGTGAATGAAAAATACTTTTGTGAAGCCTGTCAACTTGGGAAATCAAAACATTTACCATTTACTCATTCTGTCTCTCATGCTTCTGAGCCTTTAGATTTAATTCACTCTGACTTGTGGGGACCTTCTCCAGTGCAATCTGTTCATGGACACAGGTTTTATATTCATTTTGTCGATGATTTTAGTCGCTATACTTGGATTTATCCACTAAAACACAAAGGGGAAGCTATACATGCCTTTAATCATTTCAAGGCTTTCGTTGAAAATCAATTCAACAAGAAAATTAAAGCTCTGCAGTGTGATAATGGTTCAGAGTACAAGCCTTTTGTCCCTATAGCTCAGTCTGCTGGCATCAATTTAAGATTTACTTGTCCATATACATCTCCTCAAAACGGTCGCGCAGAGAGAAAGCACCGTCACATAGTTGAGATGGGACTGACTTTACTAGCTCAAGCACATATGCCACTCACATATTGGGTGGATGCTTTCCAAGTGGCTGTCTACTTGATAAACAGATTGCCTACACCAGTATTAGAAGGCAAAACTCCTCTGTTTGAATTGTTTAAAACAGAGCCAGATTACAAATCTTTACAACCCTTTGGGTGTGCTTGTTATCCTTGCTTGAAACCTTATAATGAGCACAAATTTCAATTTCATAGTCAAAGGTGTGTCTATTTGGGTGTAGCAAATCAACAAAAAGGGTATAAATGTTTGAGCTCCACTGGGAAAATATTTGTGTCCAGACATGTGGTTTTTAATCCATCTTCCTTCCCTTTTGTCACAGGATTTTTAAATAAAAGAGCAGGTGCAAGAGAATCAGATGATGCAACGATGATAATGCCTCCACCAATGCACTCTGTGAATCTATTAACACAAAATCAGCAACCTGAAGCAAATATTGAAGTCTCCACGAGCTCTTCTTCAAATAGTACTGATTCACTCTCAAGGACTGACAGTGTATTACAAAATGGCTCTCCACCTCGAAGCCCATATGATGAAGTACCCTCTGCAGATCAGTCTATGAGTAACAGGCCCAATATTGAGGTTGAAGCCCAAAATCCACCACAAGATCCATTAAATAGACATCATATGGTTACCCGAGCCAAGGACGGAATTTACAAGCCCAAGCATCCATTTATTGGGCTTATGCAAGCGGAAGACCCAAAATCCTTGTCAAAGGCATCTGAACCCGCTTCAATCCCTATGGCTCTTTCTCTTCCTCAATGGCGGCAAGCAATGGTGGATGAGTTCAACGCCTTGCAGAAAAATAAAACCTGGGTCCTAGTGCCATACGATGGTTCACAGAAGCTTGTTGATTGTAAATGGGTCTTTAAGACCAAGTTTTGTGCAGACGGTTCTATACTGAAGCATAAAGCACGACTGGTTGCGAAAGGTTTCCAACAAGCTGCCGGAATTGACTATGGAGAAACCTTCAGCCCAGTAATCAAACCTTCGACGGTCTGAGTAGTACTTACCATTGCTGTAAGTTTTAACTGGGAAATTAGGCAGTTAGATGTAAATAATGCTTTCTTAAATGGTTTTCTCCAAGAGAGTGTATACATGAAGCAACCAGAGGGTTTTGTAGATCAGAGTCGTCCCAATCATGTCTGCCGGTTAATCAAAGCCATTTATGGGTTGAAGCAAGCACCAAGAGCATGGTATGATCGTTTGAGACTCATTTTGCAGCAGTGGGGATTCTATAATGCAAGAAGTGACACATCTCTATTTCTGCTTCGAAAGGGTAACATCACTGTCTTTGTTTTGATTTATGTGGATGACATTTTGATCACTGGAAACAATTCAGATTATCTGAGAAGTTTTGTGCAAAAACTGAATTCTATGTTCTCCTTGAAAGACCTTGGACCGCTATACTATTTTCTGGGTCTTGAAGTCTTTAGAGACAGTTCTGGAATTTTTCTGAATCAAGGGAAATATGTATTGGACCTGTTAAAGAAATTTAATATGCTAGATTGTGCCCCTGTCCCAACACCTATGGTTACAGGTAGACATTTTTCATTCGATGATGGTGAATTGATGAAAGATCCCACTCTGTACAGAAGAGCCATAGGATCTTTACAGTATTTAACAACTACTCGGCCGGATATTGCTTTTTCTATAAATAAGCTAAGTCAATTTTTATCAAATCCAACAGTAAACCATTTTCAAGCTGTCAAGCGTATACTGAGATATTTGAAAGGAACATACAGTTATAGCTTGCACATAAAACCTCTATCATCTCTACAAATTATGGCATATACTGATGCTGATTGGGCTACTGATCTTGATGACCGAAAATCCATGGGGGTTTTTGTATTTATCTGGGTAATACGTTAGTTTCCTGGTCTTCTCGCAAACAGAGGGTGGTCTCTAGATCCAGCACTGAGTCTGAATATCGAGCATTAGCTGATGGAGCTACTGAGGTAAAATGGATCACATCTTTATTATTTGAATTAGGCTTGTTTTTAAAACAACCTGCTGTGCTGTGGTGTGACAACATTAGTGCACGAGCTCTAGCTTCAAATCCAGTTCAACATAGTCGGAGCAAGCATATAGAGATTGATATTCATTTTGTTAGAGACCTGCTGGCTTCTCGATGTATTGACATCAGATATATACCTTCAAGTCATCAGGTAGCAGACTGCCTAACAAAGTCTCTTGCTCACTCTCAGTTCTCCCACTTCAGGCGCAAACTCGGGCTGTCTATCACACCCTCTCGTTTGAGGGGGAATGTTAAAGCATAACATGTTATATCATATTTTGTATTAAGAGTCCGATATTGTATCAGCTATAGGTTGTCTAGAATATTCTCACCTTTACACGTGTCTAGTTTCAATAGGCTCTCAATTATTTCTGCTGATTCTTTGTAATGCGTTTTGTCCTCTAGCTATTGTATTCTTGTCTATATATTCAATAAAGGAACGCAGAGCACTGTGCTTCGGATTATTCAATTCCTTTTACCCTAGCTTTTTCTATCTGGTTTGATTAAATTTATAATTTTGAAGGACTGAAATGTTAGCCGCGTACTATTAGGGAGTTGGGTGCCTCATTTTGCTATAAATATTACAGGTGTTTGGGAAGGAAAAAAAAGAAGAAAACAAATTGTATATTAGGTATGGAATAACACAATGGGGGTGTTCAACTCGTCTAGTCCCATCCTATAGCCTTTTTTAAAGAAATTAATTATTGATAATTATTATTATATTATTCAAATCACTTATTAATAATAATTATTTTATGTACTGATTTTCACTTTTAACTTACAGTGTTATCTCAACAAAATCGTCCTCAATAAAATGATTCATAAAACCATTATGTAGTATTTCTTTTACAGTATTGACTATGTTTATAAAAGATTTTTAAAAGAAAAAAAAATTTGATTGGCATGTTGTTGATGAATAGATTTAAATTTCAGAGTGACAACTATAGGGGAAGGGATATGAAAGTGCCACCAGTTTTTATGACGATAAGAAAGTTGGTTAGTTTATTTTGTTCGTTCAATATAATTATAGCTTTTATGGTGCCTGAAAATAAATTTTGAACAAGGTCAAAGAAAAACAATATTCACTTAGATATAGGTTCTTCAACATAATTTTCTCAACCTCATACATGCAAGCTATAAAGGAATTATTATATATAATGTAAACTCATGTAAACGAATATTACTTACAATTAATACATTAAAAATTCATTAAAATTAACAGAATCAGTAATCCATACTTCAATGAACCAATTATACAACGTTTCTTGAAGTATAACATAATAAATATATTGGCAAAAGGCTTAAAGTACATATTTACTCCTTTTAGTTTATTTCAAGTTTCAGTTTAGTATTACAAGTTTAAAGTGTGTATTTTTGGTCCATTAAATTTAATAGTGTTAACCTTGTTAACATAAAATGTTAACAGTTTCAAAATGATGATTCAGCATTTAAATATTGACATATTAATTTTTAATTTAAAATATGTAAATTAAAAAATATTTATAATAAAACCCGATTAAAGATGCCATCAAACATAATTATTTCCTATGATCAAATTTTCTAACATAGTTCTATAAGATTTACTTTTAAATTTTCATAAAATTATTAATCTAAAAATATCTTAAATTACGACTTATTAATTTTTATGTATCTTTTTAAATTATGATATTAGATTTATCATAAAATTTAACACTAATCTTTAAAATAATTATAACTTTTCAAATAATTTAAATTTTAAAATCAATGAGATAATTTTTTCCACGATAAAAAGTAAGGAAAAAATTTTTATTTCATAATTATAAAATTGAAAAATTATTAATAAAAATAAATTTTTATTTTAAATATTTTTTAGATATTTTAAATTAAAAATTAATATGTCAGCATTTCAAAACTATGTTATTATTTTAAAATGATTGAGTTAATAGTTTCTATTAGTGTTAAGTTCAAAGGACTAAAATTTTTTTTTGCCAACCAAATGATTAAAATTAATTTTATTAAGGAGAGTAAAGTGAAACTTGATGTAAATTTAAGAAATTTGAGAAATCTATACTTTATTATTAATGGGAGATTATCATCTGTGCCTATAATGGATGCTACTTTCATGTTATCATCACCTCTGCCTAAAATGATTATACACGATTTAAACCAAAACGAATCTGTGCCTCAAATAAATATAGAAAATATGATTAAACGATTGTAAAGAAAACTTACCTGCCCCTGGTGTCCCAACCAGACAAGTTGGCAATTTCACACAATGCACTTCTCCAAGTCTGCACTTTCACATTGTCCTCCCTGAATCTGTTTTCATGTTCATCCATGGCTTCCTGAAAGCGTTTTCGTTGGTGTCTTACATCGGTTGGATCAACATCATAGAATATGGGGAAAACCCGTCGATCTAATATTTTTGAAGCTTTAAGGATCTTTTGAAGTTCCTCTAAACACCACGTAGATTTTGCATAATTTTCAGAGATAACAATAACTGCACAGAGAGAATCCTCGATTGCTTGAAAGAGATCTTCTTTTATGACTTTCCCTCTCTCAAGATCTTTATCATCCTTAAATGTTTTGATGCCACTTCTTTCGAAAGCTTTATCTAAGTGATCCAAAACTTCAAGCGAGTGTCTTTCCCTGTAAAACTCAAGAACACATCATATTTCCAGTTAGGAGTTGAATTACGAGGATCAGAGCTGGAAGAAGATTCTCCTCCGGCAGTATGTGCCATAGCAGGGGTTCAGTCTTTTCGTTTTGACCAAAGAGTAATAATCTGCAACAACATATAATCATATCAGGAAAACAAGAAAATGAATCAAAGGTATGAAATTAAAACTAGTGGGGTAAAATATATAGAAGTTTTTGTGCAGATCTATAAAACTCATTATGTAGAGATCCATACTGTTGAGAAAGTTGTTGAAGCAATCTCGCTTTCTTCTCCACACTCACTGCTATTATCTGAAGACGACGAACTGCAATAAAAGGAGAGATTTGGAGGACGAAAGAGCCAACCTTTTTCCTTTCTCTTTACCTAACTTGCTACTGCCATTGACTGCAAGGCAAAGACTGACTTTAGTAGCGTGGCTTCCATGACTTTTCCTTCTTATTTACGAGAATCATCTAGTTCCGTGTCCTCAGATCACGACAGCGAGTGTCCAAGTGCGCGTTAATTGATGAGCAAGGAATGCGGGATGAGCTTTAATTCTTTAATTCTTTTATTTTCACATACTAAGAAATATTATGAAGCTATATTTTCTGCATGTGTGAAATTCTCTTTACATCTGATTATATTATTTTCTTGGTTAAGAGGATTGTTTGATGTGTTTGGAGAAGCTATCTTTGACTTGGAGAGGTATTTGTGCCGTTTGGGACTCTTTCAAAGCGGGGGTATGAAAGAAAAATTGGCAATGGTGAAACAACCTCCTTTTGGTTTGAGAATTAGTCTGAAATGAATACCCCTATAATCAATCTCATTCCAGGAAGGGAAGGACTAGTAGACTGTAATGAGAGAGTAGTGGATTATGTGGATTTTTGTGGGAATTGGAGCCATGAGAAACTAAGTGCCTGGTTGTCTCGTACAGAGGTGGAGCGTATCATGAGTGCACACCCATCCTGTGAGGAGAGAGGAGAGGATAACTTTATTTGGAAACCATCTACTGATGGGTCCTTTAACATCAAATCTACTTATTCTTTCCTTTTTGGAGGGAATGGACGAGAAGGGGACAACATCTGGAAAAGTTTATGGAGATGGCAGGTTCCAGAGAAGATTAAGTCAATCATGTGGTTGTTTACACATGGTAGGCTCCATACGGCTGAACTCAGGAAGCGAAGGAGCATTCAAGAAGATGATGCTTGCCCATTTGGATGCAATGGCGAAGAAACAGCAATGCATTTAATGCGAAATTGTAAGAATGCTGTGAACAGATGGAGATCAGTGGTCTCACTTGATGAGTGGCCATATTTCTTCACACTTCAAGGACGAGAGTGGATCGGTTGGAACCTCAAGCGTGAAGCAGGAGCTGCAAACACAAAGAAAATTCAATGGGCTATCTTGTTTGGATATATTTGCTGGGATATATGGTCTTCTTGTTGCGATAAAGTTTTTGAGACAGAGACTATCAATGCTCCAACAAACGCTCAAGACTCCTTCCATAGAGCTTGTTGGGATAAAGAAATTGTTGAGCACAGTCAATAGCCATCTAATTCTACCTTGCAGGGGAGTAATGCCATTCACACTCTGGAAAACCACGTCACACTGAAGGTAGATGGTTCGGTGCTCATGGACGGAAGAAGTAGCTGTGGAGGAGTTATAAAAGGTGAGGAAGGAAGGTGGACTTGTGGGTTTTCTTGCAAATTAACCTCAGTCCCGCCGGCAATAGCAGAACTAATTGGGATCATTAATGGATTGCAAATATACTGGAACAGAGGGTATAGGAAAATCCTAGTGTTGTCGGATTGCATAGAGGCCATTAATTTTTGTATTCGTAGCTGTGGCGTTGGACACCCGTTTAGAGATATTATATATGACACAGGGCCATATTCAATATGAACTGCCAAGTCTTAATTAGACATATGGACAGGAGTCATTTATTTGATGATGAGAGTTTAGCGAAAGCTGCTAGGTTAGAAGAAAACTTTTATATCTTTAATCAATCTCTACCTTGGATCGAAGGGGTGGGTCTTGATTAAGTTTAGTTCTTTTGTATTGGTGTTTGCCTTTGTTAAGTAATGTTATTCAGTATTATTTCAAAATAATAATAATAACAACAACAATAATAATAATAATAATAATAATCTGCAACACTTTATTTTTTCCAACACGGTTTTAGAATCCAAGAGAGAAAGGCGATGGTGTCAGCTAAAGCAGACGGAAGACGAGACAGGAGAACGAATTTGAAATTTTGATTTTTTGAATAGCTTTTTCCTTATTCACACGGTAATAACCGTCCTATTTATAAATTATTTTTAATATATTTTATACAGATTAAAAAAATTTTAAATTTCATTAATTATAATTTAAAATTTAATAAATTTTAAATTTTATTCTTATTTAATATACATTATACCCCATTTAAACAAAACCAATATAATAATAAATAAATAGTGAAATTGCACATCTACATAAAATTTCTCTCAATGCTCTATAAATAGGACCAAAAATATTTTCTCTCTCTGTTCTATAAATAAGACCAGAGGAGTACTATTAATGATCATTTATGATTAAAAAATTTGTTATGATTTTAAGCTTTAGAGATAAATCTGTAAAAAAAAAAATTTCAAAGTGTCCAAAATCCAAATCTTGTAAGTAAAAACTTTAAAGAAAACTTTTAAAATGATTTATATACAGCTTTTTAATCATGACTTATGACGTAAAAAATAAATATATAAGAAAAAATTTGTCTCTACTTGTAAATATTTTTAATCTAAAAGGCTCTAAATTTTCATCTTTAACCCAAAAAGGAAATTACGTCTTACGAGGGGAGACGCGTCGACCCCAGCCTTTGAAGAAATAATCTTGGGACCCATTATATCTTGTAATAACCGACTACCATTTCCTTCTAAGAGACGGCAAAGATGCTCCCAGATTTTTTCCTATTCGAGTGGAATGCTTAACCCCTAATAATTGTGAATAGTGATACTTCAAAACAGCAGAAAGTATTGGCGCTAAAAATTAAGTTTGATTTTGCCCGATTAATCGTGAGACCCGATACCCTTCCAAAGTCATCTAAAATTTGAGAAACTTGCTCAACCTGACTGGAGTTAGCTTGAAAGAAGAGAATTGTATCATCTGCATACATCAAATGAGACAATTCCAACGAATCCCTGGCTACTTTAATACCCTTCCATTTGCCTTGGTTCTGTAGTGATTGCAGTCCACGAAAGAGCATTTGCGCAAATAATAAAAAGATAAGGCGATGACGGGTCCCCTTGCCATAGACTTCTTTGTGGGAGAAAATGTTTAGAAAACACACCTTTTAAATTCACTTGATAGGATACAGACGTCACACACTGCATGATTAAACGTACCCATACCTCAGGAAACTGCATTGTCTTTAAAGTATATTCAAGAAAATCCCAAGCCATGGAATCATATGCCTTAGTGAAGTCAACTTTTGAAGCAGCCCAGCAAGTGTTCCCTCTCCTCATGCAGTGAATTTAATGAAGAACTCGAGAAACAATCAAAAAGTTATCAGAGATCAAACGCCCCTTTGAAAACGCACTTTGCTATGGAGCAATATAATCCCCGAAAAAGATTGCAAACCGTTACGGGTAGCTTTGCAATGATCTTATAACTGACATTGCATAAGCTTATAAGCCTCTGGTCCCTAAAAGACAGCACTCAAACATTTGGGAATTAAAGTGATAATGGACCGATTTAGCTCCTTCAACAAAAAATCAGATGCTGAACCATAGAACAAATATCTTTTTTCAACAAATCCCAGTTCCTTTGAACGAAACGAGCATAAAAACCTTCTATTCCAGAAGCACTCTCTGCTGGCAATTGAAAAACCGCTTCCTGAATTTCATCCATCGTAAATTCTTTGTGGCAGAAAATTCCTATGAGATTAAGATAAAACAGGAATAGGAATATTTTGTAGCCAAGGAACAGGCACTGCAAAAATAGAGGAAAAATAGGTAACTGCTTGCTCACTGAAGATTTGCTCATCCTCAATCCAATTCCCCTGATTATCCTTAACTCGAGTCAGACTCTTGGCGCCTGCCTTCTTTTAACACACGAATGAAAATATTTCGTATTTGCATCACCATGATTAAACCATAACATTTATGCACGTTGTCCCATAAAGTTTCCAGACATACATAGAGAAATTCGAAATTGTGCCTCAATTGAATCTCCTCCTCTTGATGATTTAGAAAATCTGTCATCGTAAAACCTCTGTTAGTTCATTTCTAACTCCTGAATTTTGGCACCTATTGAACCAACCTCTGTTCCACTCCATTAACCAAAGACCTCATAGTTCTGGCTAGTTTAGTCTTAAGTCGGAAGGCCGCAGAACCCGTAATGTGAGTATTCAAGCATTGAGGAATAATATCATGAGCCTGCTGAAAAGATTCCCAAATAACTTCATACTTAGAATAAGGTCTTCGTTTCATACCATTCTTTTCTTCTGAAGTAAGTAAAATAGGTGTATGGTCAGAACCAGCTCTAAGGAAAACAACAATTCTGGTATTTTAGAGCATGGAAAACCAAGGTGATTATATAAGGCGTTATCCAATCTAGCCCAAACCCTCTGGCGACCACCTCTATTATTAGACCAAGTAAACCATTGCCCTTCTTGAGGAACATCATACGGTCGTCTACACTAATCTGTTTCTGGATTCTTGCAAATGGCTTAATCCGAATGAATTGACCATGGGGTATATATTTGTCCAAGTATCAACTGCATTTATTTGTCTTCTTCATCTTCTTGAAATAACCATATCCTTGTGATATATCACCTACCTCTAGTTAAGATCTAGTTGACTAATTTAGAGATATTAAGAAAGTTACTAAATTATTTAATTATAGCATATATTACATGATCTCTCTAAAATATTCATCCAGACCATTATATTATATATCAATTTATAAGTGAGACAAATTAATTTAGATAAAAATGATAAATATGAATAGTTTAAAGTACTTTAGTAACTTTCTTAATTTTTTTGAATTAGTCGATTGGGTCTTATATTAAGAGCTGGATGCAGTAATTATTTTCTTGATTTAGTATCAACGTAGAAATAAATATAAGATTAAATTGCTCACGCAAATTGAGTTATGTCTCTTTAGTTCTCCATATTTTTATATGCTCTGTTTCATTGGAATCCATACATCAATATGTTACATGCCTAAATCTTCTATTGCTATTTGATACCATCGATATTAAATCAATCCATCTAGCTAATTTGTTCAGTCAAGTCGTATAGTTTTATGAAACTTTGTTATCCAATTCTCTTTCAAAATTTGAAACAGGGGAGGGGCGTTCTGCTAGAGGGTTGAGCCAAAGTGAAGGTTTTCGGGCTTCATTATGTTTAACGATCTCTTGCTTCATTCTCCTCTCTAGCTCCTTCATTTCACAATCGTTACCTTTCCTACATTGAATTCAACTCTTTCTTTTCGCCATTTCCCTCTAAGCTTGCATATAAGTATTTAGAGATCCTGATTATAGTTTAATTTCATAACTGTTTCTTTTTATTTTCCCCTTTTTTCTATTTTATTATGATAAGTAATATGATTATGCAAGTTGTTGAAAATCACTATTGGGACCGACAAACCAAGAGGTCAAAAACGTGCAATAATGGCATATCAAGGAGTCCTCAAGCTCTCCTAAATGGAAATATGATCTTTTCTTGAGTTTTACAAGGCAAGACACTTGAGCCAATCTTAGGTACGTAGAAGTGGTATCACAATTTTCACTTTAGAAGTGATGAAATAAAGAGAAGTTATGAAAAATATATTGTAGAGAATATATTTTTCTTGAAAGTAACTGAAAGTCAGGGATAAAGGTTTACAGAATTTTCGAATAATAATTGCATTATATCACCGCGTAAAATAAGTGATCAACTAGAAATTTCTCGTGTGATGCACGGACTAGTATATTTAATTAGATATGAAATTAAACAATATTTACTTTTAATTTAATATATTTAAATTTCTATTAAGATATTATTCAAATTTAAAATTAATTATTAATTTTTTCATCTGAGCCTCTAGTTGAAATCCTATTCAATTATAGTGCTTTCCATTTAATTCAATATATTTAAATCCCAATCAAGATATTATTGAAATCTTATTAATTGAATATATTCAGATCCTAAATTATTATACCTAACTCATTTTCAAATGAACTAGATATTACAAGATTTTAAGAATACAGGTGATGATTGATGGTTTGTGTGTGTGTGTGTGTGTGTGATGTACGTGTATCTGAACAAAAAACGAGAAGAAAGGAAAAAATTCATCATAAAAACCAAACTTAGAGTCCCTTGTCAATATTCTAAGGGTCACAGTTGAAATGCGGATGGCGGGCGAATGGGTTACCACAAGCAGAGGTTGCTGCTTGTGTTATTAATTTTAATTAATCATTCTCAACCATTTGATAACTTGTGATGAGTATTAATTTGATGCACGGAATAATAGGAAATATGTTTCTCATATTCATTTTATTTTCTTTACTTCTGTCATTGTGAATTGTGATAACTCCATTGTCTTTTTTTAGTTGTAATTTCATATATGGTTGCTGTTACATGTAACGCTCTCGAAGAGTTTCTGAACAAACATCTGGGCTTGTAGAAGCTTTTGACAACTTCATTCAATATCTTTGGTAACCTAATATCATTAACAGAGTTAGACTTAAGCTAATGCGGCATTAGTTATTACATTCTGGTTGCTTCTTCTAAACTTTTTCATCTACACTGATATGTTTTTGGATTCTTGCAAATGTCTTAATCCGAATTAATTGACCATGAGGTATGTTTGTCCAACTATCAACTATATTTATTTGTCTCTTCGTCTTCTTGAAATAACCATATCCTTGTGGTTTAATTGTTTTCCTGATTTAGTATCAACGTAGAACTAAATATGTGATTAAATTGCTCACGCACGTTGAGTTATGTCTCTTTAATTCTCTGTATAATCATTATTAAATAATTTATCTAATTTGTTCAGCGAAGTTGTGTAGTCTTATGTGCTAACTTAAACTTGTAATTATGTATGAAACCTGGATCCTATTCTCTTCCAAAATTCGAAACAGGGGAATTGTGTTCTGTTGAAGGGTTGATCCAAATTAATTGAAGGTTTTCGAGCTTCATTCTATCTGATATTCTCTGCTTCATCCTCCTCTCTAGCTCATATATTTCACAGTAGCCTGGTTGCTTTTCCTACATTAATTTAAACAAAAGCGAAATACACTTTCAATCTTGCCCAGTGAATTCAGACATTTCTTTTCACCATTTCCCTGTAAGCTTCTATATAAGTAATTAGAGACCCTGCACTTTTTTTTAAAAAAAAAAAAACCAACTCAGTATGTCCCTTAGTCCAATTTCATATAACCAGTTCTTTTTATTATCCTTTTTTCTTCTTTGTTTACTATGGTAAGTAATATGATTATGCTGCTGAAAATCACTACCGGGATAGACCAAGAGGTCAAAAATCTACAATGACATACCCAAGAGAGGAGTCCTCGAGGGCTTGTACATATATAATTCAATCCCAAAATGGAAATATGATCTTTTATTGAGTTTTAGAAACCAAGACACTAGGGTAAGTTTTTTTTTACAGACCACTTGTATGCTGACTGTAAGTGGGTAGAGTGGTATCATAGTTTTTAGTGATGAAAGAAAAAGAGAGGATAAGTTAGGACGCAACAATTCTACAGCAATCGAGGATTTTACAAACCTAGCTAATTTTACAAACCTAACTTAGTCCAGCTTCATAATGAACTTGCGAAGCATTCTCCAGGAAAGCTTGAGATTGCACCACTTTTGTATGTCTTCTTTACATATCACTCTCCACCCACTTCCCTTTATTTCCATCTTATCAGTATCCACGTATGTTGAAAATTTAATGTGAAGGGAATTGCTATGATGAGCTCTTAGGTGTCGCCGGCATGTTTCCTCATTTAATTCCAACACCATTATGCACTGGTTAGCCATAGGATAACTAAAGACGAAAATCGAATGCCTGCCCAAGTTGTTTATATAATCATCATTATCTTCTGCAGCTTTACTACTCCAATCAATCTCCATGTCACCATGACCTGAGATAAGGAAACAAACAGCAATTCCGCACCATTTACTATCGCAGCAAGGTATGTCCACTTTTATCACATATTCATGTTTCCCTCGCTTCTGATAATCTTCTTTATCTTGAAACCATGATGGCATTTAGCATCCAGGAATAATTGCATAGGAATCTCTCGGGGCAACACATTCAAACAGCTGCAAGCATACCAAATTGTTACTAACATTAATTACCCATGAAGGGAGCATATGTGACACAAAAATGAGACATACATACATACATACATACATACATTGAACATATATATACCGGCCTCTTCTTCCTCATCATAAGGGATTACATATTTAGTTCGCCCACGACACTGAAATAAAGAAATAGTCATGTTAAGAAAGACAAGTCGGGAAAGACCAAAGAAGCAAGCATTGGGTAGATTAACAAAATCATTACCTAATAGATCCAATACAATGAGTGATGATAAACTGTGAAAATCATCAGGAATCGATCCATCATTTATGCCACACCACTTTAAATATAACTCTGTTAATGACGTTACATTCAAGCCAGCAATTTGACGAGTTATGTGAGTCTTCAAGAACTCGTCAAGATTAAGAATTTCGCAACACTGTAAATCTAAATATCCAAGACCCATTAAGGATCCAAGTGATACAGGAAGTGTACGTATAGCAGTATTCCTTGGATCAAGATATGATAATTTTTTCATACCTTTCCCAAACTCTAGGAGCACTGCAACTTTTCCACACCCACTAAGATCTAACTTCATCAAGGAATTTGTTTCTAATTTTTCTGGTAGGATTTCAAGATTTTCACAACCATCCAAGTACACCTCAATAAGTTCTTTCAACTGTCCAAGTGAGGGATGAACCTTGACAGGAGATTTGCAGCCACTAAGACGTAAATGTTCTAAATTTGGAACTCTTGAGAAGTCTGGAGTTTCCATAAAATTGAGAGAATTTCTCAAGTCGATAAATTTCAACTCTGTCATAAACTAGAATCAAATAAAATATTACAGAGTTAGTCTTACTAAACAATGTATGAATAACACAATGACAGATATATTTTCAAGATAAACAATGATGCATGAAGCATCAATTGCACCTGTTTGTCATTCCAAAGTTGCTTTATTTTGCTGTGACGCATTTCAATCTCAACAATTTTATGCAATGGAGTTTCAAGTGGAAGAACTTCCAAAGGAAATGTTGGCCATCAAAAAACTTTTAATGCACCAGATAAAGATTTCAGTCCCCTTGGTAAGATGAACCATCTACGATTTGAAGAGTGACCAAATATCTCCGCGAACAAGTTGGTCAAGTAAAATAACCTGATGCTACTCATCTTTGAAAAGGCTTCAGGATGTACTTCTACTTCTGGCTCCCCATAACAATAATCTTTCATAACAATAGCTTGTATTGCCTCAGATCCCTAATAAAAATGTCATTTTAAAGAAAAATAGCGTGAGAATGGTAACATAGTAAATAATATTAAAAATAGTAAATGTATGTCAATGATATATGTAGAAAATAAGGCACTTACCTTGTTTTTTTCCAGTACTTCCTTAATGTCCTCAATCTTCCACAACCTACTACGCTTGCGAACATTATTGGGAGATTCTTGCTTAACTATATTCCTACCCAACTCTTGAAATAAATCATGCATCTCTAATCTGCAATCTACCGTTTCAACTAATAAAGTTTTTTGGATCAAGACGTTTATTCCTATTGTTGCATGAAGACCACATCTTTCCAAAATTTGAGTCACATAGCTTTTCCAAAAGCCCTTAACTAAACAAGCAATATCTAAAAATATTGTCTTTTCTTCCTCATTCCTTAGACCATCATAACTTATTTTAAGTACTTGAAGTATATCATTATCAGGAATTTGCTTCAACCTATCTAAAGCATCTATCCACTCAGCCTTACTCCGTCCACATAGAAAAGAACCCAAAACTTCAAGTGCCAAAGGAAGGCCTCCAGCGTATTTAACCACAGATTTAGAGTACTTCAAATAATACTCGTCAGGAGGATGATTTTTGTCAGGAGGATGATTTTTGTTGAATGCTTTGTTTGAAAAGAGTTGGAGAGATTCATCTTCATTCATGGTTTTTATATGATCTATTCGTTGCTCATCTACTCCATATAAGGTGAGCAGGTGGCTATCTCTTGTGGTGATAATTATTCTGATTCCTTTACCAAACCAGTGTGGACTTTCAGCCAAATTCTTTAATTGACTTATATTATCTAAACCGTCAAGGACAAGCAGAACCTTTTTATTGCAGAGAAGCTTTCTTATCATCGTCATTCCTTCATAAGCATCAGAAATTTTCATGTCTTCTACTCTGAAATGAGAAAGAAGCCTTTTTTGCAAGGAGACTAGGCCTTCTCTTTGCAGTAAAGTTTCTCTGACGTTGGCAAGAAAACACCATACTTAAAACTTGTGAGATAGTTTTTCAAAAACAACTCTAGCAAGAGTTGTTTTGCCGACACCGCCCATACCCCATATCCCTACAAAATGTCTATCATCCAACCCAATCTCCAAGATTGCCATCATATAAAGCAGTACTCTTGACTCAATCCCAATCAGCTGATTGTCATCATAAGATGGTAATTTGGAACTTAAATAAGTCCATACATCTCGAACTATGTTTTTTATAACATCTGCTTCGGGCCTACAAAAAAAAATCATTATTTAACATGATTTATACATAGTTCTGATAAATTAAAATAATAATGAAAAATGTGACTTTTAACGAGTATTGTTTACTAAAGCTACAATACATTTTTTGTATAACAGGGGAATTGTTGAGTAAATAAGAATTTATCCATCTGCTCATTATGTTAAAATTAGAAACGTGATCATTTTACCCCAAAAAAAATCAACTTATTCACAATTTCGTTTTATTGATAGATATAAATTCATCACTTATTAACTATCAATGTGTACTGTTATTCAGTTAAGCCGTTCATCATTGGAAATTTGATTCTTTTTTTTCCCCCGTTAAGATATCAAAATGAATGCCTTTCAATTTTCCGTACGTTGCCACAATGGAAAGAGTCCTCACAATCTTAAATGATCTTGTGCACAAAACATAAATGGACTTTTAATTTCAAGCTACACAAAATCTCCAAGAAGTAAAAAAAAAATGAAAAAGAAAATTTATGACAAAGACGCTTCGTGTATTACAGAGAAAATAATTAAATAGTGGGCAATGGGGATTTTATTATTGAAATATATTTTCTTAAAAAAGTAACTAACTGCAGTTAGGGGAAATGCTTATAGCAGTTTCAAATAAATAATAGAAAATTCACAACGAAGGGCGAGTGATATATAATGATTGTTAGTCGTGATTAAATTTATAATCATATTGAAGGAATGAAATGTTAGCAACAGACCGTTAAGGAGTTGGCTGCATAATTTTGCTGTAAATAACATAATATTAGGGGTGCTCTTCCAAAAAAGGAATGAAAAAAAAAAGAGTTTTTATATTAGGTGTGGAACACAATTGATTATGTCGTTAAAAGATTTAAAAGGAAATAAAAGTTTGATTGGTATTTTGTTAATGAGTAAGTTTAAATTGCAGGATGACAACTGCTAGGTGAAGGGATATAAAAGTGCCACCAAATCCAGGAACCTTGAAACACATACGAATTGAAAAGATCATAAGGGAAAAATATAAAATGTAAATAAATTGGAAAATATGACCCCCAAAAAAAAAAACTGACATGCCCTGGTGCTCCAACCAGACAAGTTGCTAATTTCAAACAAAGCAGTTCTCCAATTCTGCACTTTGGTTATGTTTCTTCTGAACCTCTTTTCACGTTTAGCCAAGGCTTTTCCAAAACGTTTTCTTTGATTCCTTACGTCGGCTGGGTCAACATCATAGAAGATGGGAAAAACCCGTACATTGAATGTCTTTTGAGACTCAACAATCTCTTGAAGCTCATCCAAACACCATTTAGAATTTGCATAAGTTTTTGAGATAATAACGTCTGCACATAGAGAATCCTGAATTGCTTGAAAGAGACTCTGTTTTATGTTTCTCCCTCTCTCAAGATCTACATCATCCCTGAAAGTTTTGATGCCATTTCTTTTGAAAGCTTCATCTAAGTGATTCGTAAACTTCAAGCGAGTGTCTTTTCCTGCAAAACTCAAGAACACATCATATTTCCAGTTAGGAGTTGAATTAAAAGGATCAGATTTGGAAGAAGAGTCTCCTCCAACTGTATATGCCATTGCAGGGGTTCAATCTTTTCGTTTTGGCCAAAGAGTAATCTGCAACAACATAATCATATCAGTAATAGCGCAGGAAAACAAGAAAAGGAATCAGATGTATGAAATTAGAAATAGAGGAAAGTAGAGAGAAGCTTTTGTGCGGATCTATAAAAGTCATTATGCAGAGATCGACACTGTTACGAAAGTTATTGAAGTTATTGAGCCAATCTTGTTTGCCTCAGGACACTCAGCTGTGATCTGAAGACCCCAAACTGCCATAAAACGGGAGATGTGGGCGAATAAAGAACCAACTAACCTTTTTCCTTTTCTCTTTTCCTAACCTGCTTCTTTTTCCATTGAGTGAAAAGCAAAGACTTACTTTAGTGCGGCTTCATGATTTTTCCTTCTTATTTAGGAGCAATATTCTCGTTTAATTTACAAGCCTATACAAATACGTGTGCTTCAAACATTTTACGAAAAAAAAACAAAAAAACAAAACAAGAAGAAGCAACCAGTTAAATCCGGTATATATTTTTAAATTTTTTGGCCAAATTTTAAATTTTTATTTCACAAAGCGTCACCACATCATCTAACCGATATGACCAAAAAGGGGTGCTTTTTATAAACAAATTTACTTGGACTTTATAAGACGTTGGAGAGAGAAACGTGGATTCCAATTTCAGAGATATTATATTACTGCTTATTTCCTTGTTTGAAAATTGAAATTTTTTATTTTTTCTAAGGCAAAAACGGGAACAATCGTAAGGTTTCTTCTGAGAAAGAGCTCTCAAAAATATTTATCCAAAAAGCAAAGAAAAATTAGTGATGGTGATATCGAGAAAGAGAGAAAACAAAGGTGAGATAAATTTGGATAAAGATAAAGTTGAATTTTTTAATATATACTAAATTTAATGAGTTAACCACTATTCTGAAGTTATTAGAAAATGGTTGAAAATAACTTATATTTTGTATGGGAACAGGAGGAAATACTTCTCTGATCATTTTCCATTACCATTATAAGTTACCTCTAAACATTTCTAAGATGAATAAAAGGTATGTATAAGTCATTAAAACTATTTAAAAATAAAATAAAATATCTATTTTACTCGTATCTAAAGAAATTTTTAAAAAAAATTTTACATTCTTTTCGTAATTAATAACTCTAATTCGGGGTAATATATTGACAGAATCTAATTAATATCCTATAGTGATTTATGATAAAGAAAAGACTATTTATCTCTTTTTAAAAGGTGTTTTATAATTACGACCGGGAAGGTTATACAGTATAATTCACACACGCATAAATCAATAAAAAAAATCAAGGGAAAATCCCAAAAAAAGTCCTTGGAATATGGGAAATGCCACATTGAGTCTTTAAATTTCGAAAATGACAGAATGGGTTATTGACCCATTCTGTCATTTGTAAAATTCAGGCGAATTGACAATTTTACCCTCATTTATTCATTCACTGTAATGATTCAAGGAATCACTATAAGAGTTTAGGTGTTACCTAGATTCGTGTAGCGAATAACTACTCACTTTTTCATAGTCAGATGTCTTGTTATTAACTACAACTAATTCTGTAATCACTAGAACAATGTAAGCATTACCTAGATTTGTGTAGAGAATAACTACTCATTTTTTCACAGTCAGATATCTTATTATTATCAGGTACCTTATTATTAACTACAACGAATCTTGTAATCACTAGAACAGTGTAAGCGTTACCTAGATTTGTTTAGAGAATAACTACTCACTTTTGCTCAGGGGCAAAATTGTCAATTCGCCTGAATTTCACAAATGACAGATTGGGTCAATGACCCATTCTGTCATTTTTAAAATTTAAGGACCCAATCTGGGATTTGGTATATTCCAAGGGCTTTTTCTGAGATTTTCCCAAAAATCAATATGAAAGCATATTCTTGATGGCAAAAAATAAAAAATGGAAAATGAAAGATCACAACCCATTTCAGTGGACTTAAACCTTTCACAATATTCCAAAAAGCCATAGCGTTCGCTTCACGCAGTAGGCTAAATTGATATATTAATTATAGGATTCAGATTCATATAGTAGCCGAAAGCATTTTTCTTTAGTATCATAAAATATTTTGCGGTTTAATTTTGTCCTTAAATTATATTGGATTAAGATGCATCCAACACGCTGAAATATTTTCTCAGGTGCATTTAGCATCTCGAAATATTTTGTGATGTATTAAACACCCTAAAGTATTTTTCAGGTGCATCTAGCACTCTGAAATTTTTTTTTTTTGCCTTGGTGCTGGATGTACCAAAAAATATATTTTAGGATGCTAGATGCACTAAAAAATACTTTAAGGTACTGAATGCACTTAAAAAAAATTTCAAAGTGCTAGATACATCACAAAATATTTTAGGATGTTGGATACACTTAGAAAAATACTTCAGGATACTGGAATAGAAATATATAAATATAAGGCTAAAGTATACATTTGGTCCTTTAATTTTGTATAAGGTTTCAATTTAGTCCCTTAATTATAAAAAGCATACATTTAGTCCTTTAATCCTAAAATCATTAGGTTTAATGATGATTTTTTATAACAACCATAGATATTTTGAACATTAAATTTAATATGTTAGCATTTGAGAATATTTTATCAACATTTAAGATTTTAATGTCATTATTTTTTAAAAAAAAATTAGGGTTAAAAGACTAAAAGTATACTTTTTAAAGTTAATCGACCAAATTGAAATCTTGTACAAAGTTAAAGGACCAAATGTATGTTTTAGTCTAAATATAAAATATATAAATGGGTTAAGGTGTAATTTTGATCTTGATTTTATTTCTCAGATGCTATTTTGCTTTTGATCTTTTTTTCAGATGCAATTTTACCCCTGATCTTTGGGTGCAATTTTGACCCTGATCTTTGAGTGCAGATCTTATTTTTTAGGTCCAATCTTATCCCCAATATTTGGGTGCAAAAAAAAGAAAAGGATCAAATTTAAAATTACATCGGTTAAAGTATATATTTGGTCCTTTAACTTTGTACAAGGTTTTAATTTGATCCCTTAACTTTAAAAAGCATACATTTGGTCCTTTAACCCTAAAATCATTAGGCTTCAATGATATTTTTTTATAACAATCATGAATTTTTTGAAAATTAAACTTAATATGTTAGTATTTGAAAATATTTTATTAACATTTAAGATCTTAATGTCATAATTTTTTTAAAAAAAAATTTAGGGTTAAAGGACTAAAAGTATATTTTTTAAAAGTTAAGGGACCAAATTAAAACATTGTATAAAGTTAAAAAACAAAATGTGTACTTTAGCCAAATTACATCACTAAAAAAATCAGAAGTAAAATTATACCTAAGAAATAAAATCAGGATCAAAATTGCACCTTAACCTTATATAAATTATGTAAATATAGAATAGAATCTATTTTAATTTATTTATTATTAATTTTAATTATATTTCCAAAAGAGTAATTTTAACTTTACCGTTAACTTCCCAAAAATTCAATAAGTAAAAATACATCTACCACCGTTGAGTATCTTTTAGTAGCGCTCAGCACCTTAAAATAATATTTTTAGTGCAATTTTACTTTTAAAGTACTTTTTAATTAATTTTTACCACATTTTCCTCATATTTCTAATACTAAACTTCTATTTTTATAGTATTTTTAAGAATTAGGTTTTTTTAATTTTTGGTAATCATCTTTAATATTTTCTAAACATATCTTCTATGTTTTTAATCATAATTTTTAATTATTTTGCATTGAAAACATGGAAGATAAATATTGAAAAAATTTAAGATGACTATTGAAAAATTGGGAAGTCTTTACTAAGCAATAAAAACAATTAAAAATTATAGTTGAAAATATGAAAGATAAGTCTAAAAGATTTTCAAGATGACAAATGAAAAAAATTAAAAAAAACTCAGTACAAAAAAATATGGAAAATTGGTACTAAAGATGTGGAAAAGGAAAATGAGTGATAAAAAAAATAACTCTGAAAATTTCAAAAGTAAAATTACACTAAAAAATTACTTTAAAATATTAAATAGGGAAAATTGCAAATAAAGACTCCCAAATATATAAAATTACAATTTGGTACCTTAAATTTGGAAAATAACAAATAAAGTCTCGATCTCACTTTTGCAAATATAAAATGTGGGTGAAATGTCTGAAATGCCCCTCAGTCAAATGACAAGTTGACTATGAGAAACGACAAGTTCACTTTAGCGAATGACAACTTCAATAGACCAAATCACAACTTAGGTGAGAGTATGCCAAATGACAAGTTAACTATAAGAAATGACAAGTTCACTTTAGCAAATGACAACTTCAGTAAACCAAATCACAATTTGGCTGAGGGGCATTTTACACATTTCACCCACATTTCATATTTGCAAAAGTGGAACCGGGTCCTTATTTACTATTTTTCAAATTTAGGGTCTCAAATCATAATTTTACATATTCGGGGGTCTTATTTGCAATTGCTCCTATTAAGTATTAGTTTAAAAAAATACCTTATTCCTAAATACATGAAATTTGGATAAGATTTTCGGATATTGGAGCTCCGTTTCGCATGTGATTATGTAACGAAGCTCATTGTAAAGATATTGCATGGCGTGCATGCTTCCCCGTTAAAGGGAATGAAGAAGATAGGAAATTTTATTTTGCACAATTCAGATCTCTTTACATTAATTTATTAACAAACTTTTTTCTTGAAAAGAGGTTTACATGTCACACAAAAAAGTTACGACCAAAGGACACATCCAAATTCAGCTGTTGATGCAAAGGAGTATTTTGGCTGTGAAACTTTTTATTCTTTTTCTTTTTTTGAAAAATACCAAAGTCATCAATTTCATAAATTTAAAATCCTTTAATATCCTTATTTATAATTAATTTTGTTCATTGTATATTATTTTAGATCCGGCATAGTTTAATTTTATAACTGGGTTCTTTTTATTTGCCCCCTCTTTCTAGTTTATTATGGTAAGTAATATATATGATTATGTTGTTGAAAATCAGCATTGGGACCGACAAACGAAGAGGCCAAAAACCTGCAATAATGGCATATAGCGTCCTTGGAGATCAAGGAGTCCTCAAGCTCTCCTAAACGGAGGATATGGTCTTTTCTCGAGTTTTACAAGTCAAGGCGCTCGGGTTAAGATTATATGACATAAAGAAATATATTATGGTGAATATATCTTCCTTCGTTATCTCTAAAAACTCTTAGGATGTGAAGGAAATAGAGGGGAGAAGAAGAGAAGGGAAATTTTAATCCCTAAAAAAGTTGTTATATAAATCACATAGCAAATTTTGTGAACAAATAGCTCACGCACATTGAAGCATGTCTTTTTATTTTACTTTATTTTTAAATGTTCTGTTTCTTTGCAAGTGATATATCAACACGTTATATACCAAAATATTCTATTGCCATTTGATATGATCAATATTAAATCAGTTTATCTAATTTGTCTAGTCAAGTCGTATAGTTTTATGTACTAACTTAAACTTGTAGTTATGCATGGAACTTGGATCCTATTCTCTTTCAAAATTGGAAACGGGGGAGGGTGTTTCCAGCCAAATTGAAGGTTTCCAAGCTTCACTCTGTGTTCATAAATCTGGTTCTTTTTATTGTCCTCTTTTTTCTAGTTTATTATGGTAAGTCATATGATTATGTTATTGACACCTGTGTTTGCATTCCCGCAAGTATATGAGAGGAATGATTCATGCATGTCGCTTACAATTTAGTTACTGTTCTCATGAAATCCACTGCTACATCATCGTGTAAAGCACATGGAGCTTGACGTGTTCTTTTTTTATAGAGAAAATGATTTTCTTCACTGTTGAATTATCACTTTCGATTTGTGTTGACGAAAATAATAAAAGATTTAGATTTTACCAAAATGCAATGGTATTTCACTTCATTAAATGCCTTTATTCATGTTAACAAGCGCTTAGTTTTCATTTGTGATAAGGTAATTAATTAAATTCTGTTTCTTTCTGAAAACCTCATCAAATGACAAAAAATTTTGAAACAAAGACAAATATCTGGAGTGACAACTATTATATTAGAATGGAAGGAGTAGGAAGATGATGAGTCATTGTTACCTATTCGTCTATTTTTCTCTGGTTCTTGAATCAGAAACTCAAATACATCTCCCCCAAAAAGAATTCTTTAAGTGCTCTCCGCGGAAGCTTGACCTCATCAGAAGAAGCAAGCTGGGGTTGGGTGGCTTGGTTGAAGAAACCATTAAGATGGCACCAATCTTGTATCTCTTCTTTACGTATCACTCTCCACCCACATTCCTTTACTTCTATATCGTAACCAAGTGGTTGAACAGAAAGTAGAATGTGAAGGGAATTGCTATGATGAGCTCTTAGGTGCCGCCAACATGTTTCCTCATTTAATTCCAACACCATTATGCACTGCTTTTCGGAAATGGAGAAAGGAATATCATGCTCCCACCCTTTGGGTTTATAATCATCATCATCTTCTGCAGCTTTACTACTCCAACCAACGTCCCAAAAACCATCACCATAAGCTGACATATGGGAGCACACAACAATTCCGCACCATTCACTGTCACGAAAATATGGAGGTATGTCCACTTTCATCTCGTATTCCCCCCACTTATCGAAAGGGCAATCTTCTTTAGTTGGAAACCATGATGGTATTTCGTATCCTGGAAGAATTGCACAGAAATCTCTCAGTGGGGGAGGCCTTTTACCTGCCTGCAAACATACCAAACTATATGTTATTAATATTAATTACCCATGGAGGGAGCATATGTGAGGAAAAAAACACAAAAATAAGAGATACATACCTTGAATGGCACAAAATCAGCATCTTCCTCATCATCATAGATTTCATATTTAGTTCGCCCACGACACTGAAATAAAAAATTAGTCATGTTATTTAATTGCAGTTTTAAGGGGGGGAAAATACACATTTCAGGCTGTAGGAAGAGAAACGTATACCTCATGGTCAAGTGAAGCAACCAAATTCCATAACTGTCCATCTGATGATAAAGGTTCCATTGAATCACAATTGGAGGCATTTAATCGAATCAACCGTGGTGGAAGCCTTGGCAATGACGTAAGGCTTCGGCAACAATCTAACGAAAGAGAGACAAGTCGAGAAAGACCAGAGAAGCAACCAATGGGTAGATTCACAAAATCATTACCACTTAGTTCCAATATAATGAGCGATGATAAACTGTCAAAATCAGGAATTGATCCATCATCTAAGCCACACCTGCTTAAATATAACTCCGTTAAGAACGTTACATTCAAGTTGGAAATTTGGTGACTTACATGAGTCTTCAACAACTTGTTAAGATTTTCAATTTTGCAGCCACTCAAATTTAAATATCTAAGACCCGTCAAGGATCCAACTGATTCAGGAAGTCTTGTTATAGAAGTAGCACCCACATCAAGATATGATATTTTTTCCATACCTTTCCCAAACTCTGGGAGCTCTGCAACTTTTTTACACCCCCTAAGGTTTAACTTCACCAAAGAATTTGTTTCCAATTTTTTTGGTAGGATTTCAATGTTTGCACAATTATTCAAGTCCACCTCAACAAGCTTTCTCAACTGTCCAAGGGAGGGATGAACCTTGACAAGAGATGTGCATCCACCAAGATGTAAATGTTCTAAATTTGGAACACCTGATAAGTCTGGAGTTTCAGTCAAATTGAGAGAATTTGCCAATTTGATAGATTTCAACTTTGTCATAGGCTGGAATCAAACAAAAGATTGTAGAGTCAACCTAACTAAACAATATATCAATAAAACATGGACACAAAGATATAATTTTAAGATAAACAATGATGCATGAAACATCAATCTCACCTGTTTGTTGTTCCAAAGTTGCTTTATTTTGCTATATGACATACGCATTTCAACAAGTTCATTCAATTGAGTTTCAGGTGGAAAAGCTTTCAAAGGATATGACCATTCAACAACTTTTAATGCACCAGCCAAAAATTTCCATTCCCCGGGGAACATGAACGGATTGCCACCCATCGTACATAAGAAGAGCCTAAGGTTACTCATCTTTGAAAAGGCTTCAGGATGTACTTCTATTTTATCTTGCCTGTCCTCAAACAAACCTTGCATAAAAATAGCTTCTATTGCCTCAGATCCCTAATAAAAATGTCATTTGCAAGAAAAATAATATGAGAATGATAAGGAAGTAAAGAATATTAAAAACATTAAATGTATGTCAACAAAATGAGATATTTAGAAAATATGGCACTCACTGTGTTATTTTCCAATACTTCCTTGATGTCCTTAAACTCCCACAACCTGCTACGCTTGCCAACATTCTTGGGTGAGTCTTGATGAACTATATTCCTACCCAGCTTTTGAAGTAAATCATGCATCTCTAATGTAGAATCTTTCGTTTCAACTAGTAAAGTTCTTTCAATCAAGACATCTATTCCAACGACTGGGTTAAGACCACAACTTTCCAACACTTGAGTCACTTCTTCTTTCAACCAACCCTTGAAAAAACAAGCAATATCTAAAAATATTGCCTGTTGTTTCTCATCCAATCCATCATAACTTATTTTAAGCACTTGGGAAATATCTTTAGCAAGATAACTTTTCTTCAATTTATCTAAAGTATCTTCCCAAACAGCTTTTTTTCTTCTTCGAAGAAAAGAACCCAAAACTGTAAGTGCCAAAGGAAGACCTTGTGCATATTCAATTACAGATTTAGATAACTTCAAATAATCCTCATCAGGAAGATGGCCTTCGTTGAATGCTTTGTTTGAAAAGAGTTCAAGAGCTTCACCTTCCTTCCTGGTTTTCATCTCATATATTCTTTGCTCATCTACTCCAGATGAGATGAGCAAGTGCTTATCTCTTGTTGTAAAAATTATTCTGCTTCCTTTACCAAACCAATTTGGACTTTGAGCCAAATTATTTACTTGATTCTCATGATCTACATCATCAATGACTAGAAGAACCTTTTTATTGCAGAGACGGTTTCTTATCATCTCCATTCCTTCATATTCACCATAATCCATGTATTTTATTTGGAGACGAGAAAGAAGCCTTTTTTGCAAAGAGACGACGTTGCCTTCTTTTTTGAATGTTTCTCTGACATTATCAAGAAAGCAGCACACTTCAAACTTGCGGGATAGTTTTTCAAAAACAACTTTAGCAAGAGTTGTTTTACCCACACCACCCATACCCCATATCCCTACAAAACGCATGTCATCCACCCCAATCTCCAAATATGATATCATATCAGTCGCTCTTGACTCAATCCCAACCAGATTGTGACCATAAGATGGTAATTTAGGAAGTAAATAAGTCCATACTTCTCTGACTATTTCTTCTATAAGATCTGCTTCACGCCTATCAAAAATATATATAACATTGTTGAACATGAGTTATATAGTCATAACAAATTAAAATAATAATGAAAAATGTGACTTTTCACGAGTATTTTTAACATAACAGGGAGTTGTTGAGCAAATAAGAATTGATCGTTCTGCTCATTAAAATTAGAAATGTGATCATTTTACCCAAAAGACAATCAAATTATTCATAATTTTGTTGTGTCTGTATTCATCAACTTTTTAATTATCAATGTGAATTGTCATTCGGTTAATCCATTCATCATTTAAAAATTTGATTTTTCTCTTAACAGATCAAAATGACGCCTTCCAATTTTCTGTTGTCACAATGGAAATAGCGCTCCTCACAAATTTAAATGATATTGTTCACAAGTATAAAGGGACTTCTAATATAAAGTCAAACAAAATCTTCATAAAGAAAACAAATGAAAAAGAAAACTTATCATTAGGAGACTTCATATATTACCGAGAAGATAATTAAATAGTAGGCTGCAGCGGATTTCATTATAGAGAATATATTTCTTATAAAAATCACTGAAAGTTAGGGGAAATGCTTATAGAAATTTCAAATAAACAATAAAAAAAAATTACACTGAGAACGATGACTGATAATTATTGTTGGGTTTGATTAAATTTATACTCCTCCGCTCCTAAATATAAGACCCTTACATATATATAAGGATCTTAATTTAAAAATATAAGGGTCTTATATTTAGGACCGGAGGAGTAATTTTGAAGGACTGTAATGTTAGCCGCGTACTATTAGGGAGTTGGGTGCCTAATTTTGCTATAAATATTACATGTGCTTGGGAAGAAAAAAAATTGTATATTATGCACAGAATAACACAATTGGGATATTCAACTCGTACCGTCCCATCCTAGAGCCTTTTTTTTTAATTATTTATTAATAATTATTATTAGATTATTCAAATCACTTATTAATAATAATTATTTTTGTAGTGATTTTCACTTTTAACTTGCAATGTTATCTCAACAAAATCTTTTTCATTAATAAATAATTCATAAAGCCATTATATAGTATTTATTTTGCGGTATTTTTTTTTACAGTATTGTTTTTATACCTTCGTTACATTATATAATTGAGCTTTCTATATAATATTTTTTATAATGTTTTTATCTTTAGAAACCCAATAAAAAACAAACATTATAACATAAAAAAATTCATCCCAAAATTATAATGGTTTTTTTTATAAAAAAAAATGGGACGTCCCATACCATCCCAATCCCACAAGATATGGGACGGAAATCTCATCCCATCCTTTTTCCCGAGCCTGTCCCGATCCCATTTCATGAACAGTTTTATATGCAATTGACTATGTCTATAAAAGATTTTAAAAAGGAGAAAAAACATTGATTGGTATGTTGTTGATGAATAGATTTAAATTTCAGGACGACAATTATAGGGGAAGGGATATGAAAGTACCACCAGTTTTTACGACGATAAGAATGTTAATTAGTTTATTTTGTTCGTTCAATATAATTATAGTTTTTATGGTGCCTGAAAATAAATTGAGCTTTTGGCCACAAAAAAATAAATTTTGAACAAGGTCAAAGAAAAACAATATTGACTTAGAGATAGGTTCTTCAACATAATTTTCTCATCCTAATATATGTAAGCTATAAAAGAATTATTATATACAATGTAAACGCATGTAAACGAATATTACTTATAATTAATACATTAAAAATTAATTAAAATTAACAGAATCAGTAATCCATACTTCAATTAACCAATTGCACAGCGTTTGTTGAAGTATAACATAATAAATATGTTGGCAAAAAGCTTAAAGTATATATTTACTTCTTTAAGTTTATTTCAAGTTTCAGTTCAGTATTACAAGTTTAAAATGTGTATTTTTGGTCCATTAAATTTAATACTGTTAACCTTGTTAACATAAAATGTTAACTCAACAGTTTCAAAATGGTGATTCAGCATTTACATATTGATATATTAATTTTTAATTTAAAATATGTAAATTAAAAAAAATAAAATAAAACCTAATTAAAGATGCCATCAAACATAATTATTTCCTATGGTCGAATTTTCTAACATAGTTCTATAAGATTTACTTTTAAATTTTCATAAAATTATTAATCTAAAAATATCTTAAATTACGACTTATTAATTTTTATGTAGCTTTTTAAATTATGATATTAGATTTAGCATAAAAGTTAATAATAACACTAATCTTTAAAATAATTATAACTTTTCAGATGATTTAAATTTTAAGATTAATTAGATAATTTTTTTTCCACGATAAAAAGTAAGGAAAATTTTTTTATTTCATAATTATTACATTGTAAAATTACTAAGAAAAATAAAGTTTTATTTTAAATATTTTTAATTTAAATATTTTAAATTAAAAATTGATATCTGAGCATTTTAATATTAAGTTATTATTTTAAAATGATTGAGTTAATATTTTTTATTAGTGTTAAGTTTAAAGGACTAAAAGTTTTTTGCCAACCAAATGATTAAAATTAATTTTATTAAATTTAAGAGAGTAAAGTGAAGCTTGATGTAAATTTAAGAAATTGAATATGTTAGATATGCTTTATTATTAATGGGAGAGTATCATCCGTGCCTCAAATGAATATGGAAAATAAGATTAAAGGATTGTAAAAAGAAAACTTACCTGCCCCTGGTGTCCCAACCAGATAAGCCGGCAATTTCACACAATGCCTTTCTCCAATTATGCACTTTTCGTTATGTTTCTTCTGAATCTCTTTTCATGTTTAGCCAAGGCTTTCCCAAAACTTTTTCTTTGATTCCTTACATCGGCTGGGTCAACGTCATAGAAGATTGGAAAAACACCATTTGTATTTTGAGATTCAACAATCTCTTGAAGCTCATCCAAACACCATTTAGAATTTGCATAAGTTTTTGAGATAATAACGACTGCACACAGAGAATGCTGAATTGCTTGAAAGAGACTCTGTTTTATGTTTCTCCCTCTCTCAAGATCTACATCATCCCTGAAAGTTTTGATGCCACTTCTTTTGAAAGCTTCATCTAAGTGATTCGTAAACTTCAAGCGAGTGTCTTTTCCTGCAAAACTCAAGAACACATCATATTTCCAGTTAGGAGGTGAATTACAAGGACCAGAGCTGGAAGAAGATTCTCCTCTGCCACTATGTGCCATTGCAGGGGTTCAGTCTTTTCGTTTTGGCCAAAAGAATAATAATCTGCAACAACATATGATCATATCAGGAAAACAAGAAAATGAATCAAAGGTGTGAAATTAAAACGAGTGAGGTGAAATAAAGAGAAGTTTTTGTGTAGATCTATATAACTCATTATGCAGAGATCCATACTGCTATGAAAGTTGTTGAAGCAATCTCGCTTTCTTCTCTACACTCACTGCTATGATCTGAAGACGACGAACTGCAATAAAAGGAGAGATTTGGAGAACGAAAGAACCAACCTTTTTCCTTTCTCTTTACCCAACTTGCTACTGCCATTGACTGAGAGGCAAAGACTGACTTTAGTAGCGTGGCTTCCATGACTTTTCCTTCTTATTTACGAGAAACATCTAGTTCCGTGTCCTTAGATCATGACAGCGAGTGTCTGATGTGTTTGGAGGAGTTTTAATTCTTTAATTATTTTATTTTCACATACTATGAGAAATATTATGAAGCTATATTTTCTTCATGTGTGAAATTCTCTTTACATCTGGTTATATTATTACTTTCTTGGTTAAGAGGATTGTTTGATGTGTTTGGAGAAGCCAAATTGATCTATTAATTATAAATTTTAAATAACTAATTTGTAAATAATAAAAAGTTATTTAAAAATAATAATTAGATTAGAAATATATTTTTATTTTTAAATATGTCACCTTGTAATAATTGAAAGAAAGAATGAAATACTACCTCCAGTTGTCTACAAACAAGATTTCATAAATAGGACCGGAGGAAGTATAATGTATAAAGAATGTTATAAAAGGGGTATAATAAAAGAGAAAAAATAAATAATTGAAAACAAAATTAAAAAGTTTATTAGATTTTAGAACAAATTTAATTTAAAGCTTGTAAAATGAATTATACTTATTTTAAAATTTAAAACTTATAACCAAATTTAGTAGTCAATTTAAAGGGGAAAGTTGAATAATCTGCAGCACTTTATTTTTTTCAACACGGCTTTGGAATCCAAGAAAGAAAGGCGAAAGTGTCAGCGAAAGAAGACGGAAGAAGAGACAGTAGAACCAATTTGAAATTTTGATTTTTTGAAGGGAGAATTACAATGAGGTCCCAAGTAATTAAAAAACAAGTTCCAGATGTTGTCATTCTCACTGTAGGACTTGTTATTTCAGGCTGTTCAGGTTGTTACTTGGGACTTTGTAGTGATTATTCTCTTGTGTGGGACTTGAATGTAATTCTCCCTTTTTTGAATAGCTTTTTCCATATTCACACGGTAGTACTTAGAGAAGGTACATATATACAGACGGGTAAAGCTGAACCACACCAAGTAATGGACAGCTGCATGACTGAACTGATTTTTTTAATGTAAAAAAAAAAAAGGGGAAAAGATTAAGGTAAGGTTTTGCTTAAAAAGCTCCGCGCAACCGTGAAAGTTGTTTAAGATTAATAAAAAATTTCCCTTATACTCTTTTAATTCTATTTATAAATTATTTCTAATATATTTTATATAAACAAAAAAATTTTAAACTTTATTAATTCTAATTTAAAATTTAATAATTTTTTAATGTTATCTCTATTTAATATATATTATACTTTATATAAACAAAACCAATACAATCATGAATCATTGGGTTTGGATATTATCTTTAATTATTTCGAAAATGGTGGCAACAAACAGAGTTCTGTTGCTGACGGCCACATGCTATCGGGTGGTGGCGACATGCTATCGGGTGTGGTTCCGTTGTCGTACACTAACAATATGAAAAGTATTACTCATCCGGTTCTTAATATAAAACTCATTTAATTAATTTGATTAGATTAAAAAAGTTAGGTAAGTTAGTTAATTATAAGAAAAGTGATACATTTTTCCCAAAACACCATAATCATCTTTCTTAATACCCTCCTCTCTCTTCTATTTGATTATGGTTGAGTGAGTATTCTAGATAATTTAAAAAAAATTAATAAATATAAGAAATGAGTCTTATATTTAAGACCAAAACCAACTTAAGAATTGGGTCTTATATTAAGGACCGAAAGAGTATCGTATTTTAGTAATCTTTAAGCCATTTATTAGCTTTTCTTTAGATTGTCGAACCATTCACAGGTTATCTGCAGAAGCCATGAGGTGCAAATTGAATAGGAGAAGGTGATCCGATTATTAGTCCAGTAAACATGCGCCAATCAAACAGTCAAGGGAATTTCACACATGAGTTGGGGTGGGGGGGGGGGGGAGAGAGAACACATTACTCCCTCTAGTCCTTGCTATGAGAAGTCATCTGGTAGCATTTTTTGGTCCTTTTCGTAGGAGGCTATGGTAGTCTTAACGAACATCAAATATTTTTTTCCGTATATACCCATATCTAATAAGGGTTGTAGAAGGGTAAAAAATTAATATGATGTTAAAATTTGGTGTAGTTAATAAAGGTAATAATAGAAATCACTTGAATTTTATAACAAATTTAATACTTTTAACTGTTTTTAGTACTCCTCTGGTCCTAAATATAATACCATTTTTATAATATAAATTACACAACAAAAAGGGTCTTATAAATATATTTAGGACCGGCAGAGTAACATCTTATAATAAGGACTAAAGGGAGTATAATATTCCTCTAGTTTTATTTAGGATAAAATATACTTTTACTTTTTTAATTTTACACAAGATTTCATTTTTGTTCTTTAATTTTAAAAAGTAAATTTGTAGTTCTCTAATTCTAAAACTTTTAACAAAAAATCATGATGTTGAGCTCCTAAATACTGATAAAGCATTACTAAATGTTAATATATTAAGTTTAATATTCAAAACAACCATGATTGTTACAAAAAAAATCATTACCTAAGACTAATAATTTTGGTATTAAAGGACTAGAAATATATTTTTTAAAGTTAAGGGACCAAAATAAAACCTTACATAAAATTAAAAGATCAAATGTCTAAAATAAAACCTCACATAAAATTAAAAGATCAAATGTATATTTTATTTTTTTATTTACTAGCCACTTTTAATGTGTTTTATTGAAACAAAAAAAATCTTATCATGCAGAGGTCTATACTTTGTTGAAGCAATGTCGCTTTCTTCTCCACACTCATTGCATCTACAGATGCTGAACTGCAATAAAAGTGGAGGCGTGGAGGACGAAAGAACCAACCTTTTTCCTTTCTCTTTACCAAACTTGCTACTGCCATTGACTGAAAGTCAAAGACTTACTTTAGTGAGGCTTCATCACTTTTCCTTCTTATTTATTTACAATCCTATACAAATATGTGTGCTTCAAACATTTTATCCAAAAATAAATAAATAAATAAAAAACAGTTAAATCTGGCATAATAGTATACTTTCAAATTTTTATTTCACAAATCATCACATTATCTAACCCACAGGAGATTGCACCACGTGAGAGTAATTAGTAGGAAGGAATCTCCTTCCCATAACTTTCGGTCGTGGGTCCCTCCCCAATCCCTCTGTTCCTTTTGTTTCTTTCCTTGATCCTCCTTTTTTTTTTTAATTACTTCTTTCCCAAACACATGAAATTAGATGAGGCTTCATGACTTTTCCTACTTATTTACGAGCAATGTATTTTTCTAAATTTACAAGCCTGCCCAGATATGTGTGTTTCAAACATTTTACCAAAAAAATACAAAATAAAAACATTTAAATCTGTTATATACTTTCAAATTTTTATTTCACAAATCAACAAAAAAAACAGATTTTTAACATGAACAAATTTACTTGGACTTTGTGCAGAGTTTGGCTTTTTTGGTATTGGTTAATGTTTAAGAGAAAAGGGTATTTCAATTTCACAAGAGACTTATTTATAAAACATGAAGAAAAAACTGTTTTCGTCTTGCCTATAGGTATTTTATTCAATTTTTAATATGAATTTATTAATTTATTTATTATTATGCAAATTATTTTTTTATAAAAATATATTAAATAAGGATAAAGCTATCAAGTTGTTAAATTCTAAGATAAAATTAATAAGGTTTAAGGCTTCTTTTATTTTTATAAAATATGTTAAAAGCAACTTATAAAGAAGATATGAGGAATATTATAAAGTTGTTCCTTCTGCATATGTGGAATTCACTTTATTTCTAAATATTTTAAGTTTGATTATATTATATTATATTATTACTTAGTTAGTTATACCTAAATACTTGTTTTTGAGGTTGTATTTCTTATAAATAACTAAATTTGAGTTGTAAATAGTCAAATTTTTATTGTAAACCGCTGAATTTTACTTGTTCACTCACATTTAAATACTTATAGTTGAGATTTTCAATTCACTTATATTTCTTACAAATAGTCAAGTTTGGGCTCTAAATCACATAATTTTTGTTGTAAATTGTCAAATTTCATTTGCTTATTCACACCTACATGCTCATATTTGAGGCTATGAATTCACTTATATTTCTTGTAAATAGCCAAATTTGGATTGTAAATCGCAAAATTTTACTTGCTCATTCATACCTAAATACTTGTATTTGAGGTTATGAATTCAATTATATTTCTTGTAAATAGTCGAATTTAGGTTGTAAATTGCTGAATTTTTTTTATGTGAATTGTCAGATTTCACTTATTTATTCATACTTAGCTACTTGTATTATATGTGTGTGTATATATATTTTTATATTATATAATTAGGTGGTTTGGTTAGCTTGATAGTCACTCTTTTTTTTTTCATTTGCTAAGAGATCTTGGGCTCAAACGCCCTTTTGGCCATCTTATTTTGGGAAGAAAAAAAAAATCCTCCAGAAACCAAAACTCCCATAACAGTTAATCATTTGTTTAAAAAAAAAAAGTAGAGGAATTATTATCTTTTCATCCTTAAATTTTAATTTTATTTTTAATATGCTAAAATTTTGAAATCTTTTTGGAGTTGATTAATATTAATTAGTTTACTGAAATTCTCCCCTAAGAAAATGATTAGGAGTAATACAGAGGAAATCCACACACAAGGGCCATTCCTAAATTTAATAATCAATTTAAAAGGGAAAGTTTTTTTTTTTACCAGAAAATTTAAAAGGGAAAGTTGAACAATAATCTGCAATACTTTTTATTTTTATTCAACACCGCCTCGAATCCAAGAAAGGAAGGCAAAGTCTCAGCAAATAGAAGACAAAAGGAGAGACAGGAGAACCACTCTGAATTGCTTTTTTCAGAGTAAAAATACAATTTTATTTTTAATCTTATTTCTTAAATGTAATTTTATCTCTAATATTTTTAATAGTGTAATTGTATTCATGATTTGTTTAGTGCATTTTACCCTTACACCCAACAAAAAATTACGGGCAAAATTGCATAAAAATATTATAGATAAAATAAAACTACTAAAAGTATTTCAAGTAAAATTATGTAAAAAAAATAAGATTATGAGTAGAACTAGAGTTTTATCCCTAAAAAAAATCATAATTAAAATTGCACCACTAAAAAAGAGATATTGAGCATACTTAAAAAAAGAAAAAAAGATTACAATAAATTTGCAGCATGCCCAAAATAAAGTATGCATGAAGACGCATTGGCCCCAAGATTTCAAGCCTGCCTTGCAGAATTAGTTTCGGTGCCTAGGAGACGAGTATTGAGAACTCATTGTTATTGTGCCTTGTATGGATCTAATTTAGATGGTTGGGATTTAATTTTATTTATGATTTTTATCTTTTAAAAATTTATTTTAACGTACAAATCTAAAATAAAAATAATATTTTATTCGTTAGTGTCTAAAAATATGATTTGTATATTTGAATATTATAGCTAAAAATTTTACTTTTACACCATTAAAATTGTATTTTAATGATAAGATTTCACCAACCCTGAATACCAAGACAGAATTTGTAACTTGCTATCCTCTTGCCTAGCAGGCAAAGATTACCTCCGTGGAAAGGATGATTCATTCGGATCGACATGAGAGTCCAACCACATTGCATTGCCAGAACCCATGTTGTATATTTGAAAGAGGTTGACCCTATAACATTTATCATTGCGATGAATACTAAATCCAGTTCTGAGTAGTATAATAATATGCTATGGTGTTTTGGATGAACTTCAAGAGATTATTAAATGCAAAAATAATTTGGGCCAACACGTGTTTCCAATCATGTTTGGCTTAAGATGTCCAAAAAAAAAAAAAGTCATGGAAAAGCTTTAGCAAAACATGAAGAAGGTTCAAAGAAAGCAATAGACAAAGTTCAAAAATGGACAGATGCTTTGTTGCAAGTAAGCAAATTATCAGGTTGGGATGCCAGAGGCCGATAAGATTTTTCTTCTCCCCTTTCTTTTTTGGCTTTTTATTAGAAGAAAGATTTAGCTGAACTATATACTGTTTATAATATCTTCTTTTTCCTCTGTGCTTGGCTGTAACCAACTCCAAACAATAGAGTAATAATATGCATTAATTAGGAAGAGCAAATATAACCCATGATTTATGAATCATATCTAATATTTAATATTTTAACTAATGTTATTTAATTCATTAAAATTACGGTATTTATCAATTTATCATTTTTAATAAATAAGGGATAACAAGTATTCATTTCATTTACATATCCGTAAATTACTTTTAAAAACGCTCAAATTATTACTTCTTTGTTATAATTTTGTCACATCACTATATTCCAAATTGGTCTCATACTTTTCTATTAAACTAGAAATTTCCTCCTGTGATGCATGGACTAGAATATTTGATTAAATTTTAAATTCTAATAAATTGTGTTACCTGATGTAGCTCAAGGTTCACTTCTTATAGGATTTTTTTTATTCATTCAAATAGAATTTGAACTAAAGATCCAGAATTTATAAAAAGTATATAAAAATTTAAATTTATTTATTTATTTCTCTATTTAAGCCCTCAATGGACATACTATTTAATTATGATGCTCCCTATTTAATTCAATATATTCATATCCGAATTAATATATTATTCAAATTTAAAATTAATCATTAATTTCTTTATTTGAGCCTCCTTTTGAAATCTCATTTAATAGTAATGCTCTTCATTTAATTTAATATACCTAAATCCTAATCAAAATATCATTCAAAGCTCATTAATTGAATATAGTCGGATCTCATACTGTTATATCCACATGTTTTAAACAAATCGGGTATTAGAAGTTTTCAACAATATAGTTGATACTCTTCATTTAATTTAATATACCCAAACCCCAATCAAAATATTATTTAAATTTCATTAATTGAATATATTCAGATTTCATAATGTAACATCGGACTAGGTTTTAAACAAATCGGGTGTTATAAAGTTTCAAAAACATAGAAGATAGTTGATGATTTCAATTTTTTTCAAAGAGGATAAAATTTTATTTACGATGCGTTTCCTATTATGTTATAACCACGATAAACAAGCAGAATAAGTAACCAATAAGTAACCAACATTTTAACTATTATTTGTCACATCACTATATTCCAAATATCTTTTTGTTTAATTTTATTGGAAACAAAAACCAGTTTGTACGGCCAACGTTGGAGTTTTTAAAAAATAGATTTTAATCACATTTTTGAACCTCACGGCATTACAGATAGTATTTTCAGGCTTCAATTATATAGTTAGAGTATTTTTTTAAATTTAACTCACAAGTATATGTTCATTCGAAATTAAAATGACATATGGGCATACTAACGACGCAACAGAAAAAAAAAGAGCCTAAATAATATATGCATATATATTGAAAGTCTCAAGATCATCGTAGCTCTAATGTCAATGTTAGAATAAAGAGACAATGGATTGAAAACGTATCGGGTCGGGTCGGTCGGATCTTTTTAGCTCATGTTTAAGCTAGACTATAAAAGTCTAAACTTTTAAATGCACAGCAGAATACCTCTTTGCAAGAAAGAAATAAGAGAGAGATGGTAGAAAAGCTCAACTACTGGATTGATTTGAACTGATGGGGGAAGCTTCTATTTATAGTTTTTGTTAGGGGTATTTTGGGTAGCTAAAAATATCCACTAAGCCCATCAGATAAAATCTGAGATAGGATATATAAATATATCGTTATCTCATAGTATCATGATATTTGAATTCAAATCCAGAATCAATCACAATTAATTCTAAATATATATATTTAATCTACACAATATAAATTAATTAATTTATTATAAACTAATCAGATTTATATCGTAACTGATTGGATATGATTCAGGGTGTGTGACCAAGTCAAATATATCACAATATCGTTTGGATATTTGACTGGTATATTCTCTTTATACTTAGTAATAATTCGGCACATCAAGAGAAAATCCAAGCCCAAAATTCAACGGAATATCATTGAATAGCTTGAACAATGGAAATCAGAAAAATATTTAACTTTAGAGAATCAAATCAAACATTGATGATAAAAAATAGATCTAAATAATAAGAACTAGAAGAATCTGTTTGCAAGAAACAAGAAGACGAACTAGAAGATCTAAATAGATCATAATCAGATGAACCAGAAACAAGAACTACAAGACCAAAGCAAGAAAGACGAACACCATCAACAAAGCAAGAAGAATCTGGAGATTGCAATCACATTCTCCTCCGGCATCGCCATTGATAAAGAAGATAGAATAGACAAAGGAAAAAAAGAAAAGACAAAGAAGGTCCGAAACCTAAGGGCCGTCCTCCGTCGTCCTCCTAAATCGCACCACCGTCCTCCTTTATCTCACCGCCATCCTTGGTTTTATCATAGAGGAAGGGTGATGGGCAGAATTGTCTGAAGAGCTGGTTCCATGGAACTGGAACTCAGTTCCTTTGGGGGGGGGGGGGGGGGGGCTATCATTTTTTATGGAACTGACAGTTCTAGGGAACTGTCTTGATGCTTACCAAACAGACATATCCTGAGTACCACTTCCACTTCCACTTCCCTCCTCTCCAATTCCATGCTACCAAGCGGGGAGTTTTGGAGGGTTGATTATTAAATTTTAGGAATTAACAAAATTTATTTGCATACAATTCAAAATTTATGAAAATTTTGTGTAATTTAGGCTAATTTCGAAAAATTAATTCTTGATAGGTGCTTGTCCTTATTCCTTGGTTTCTGTTCATCCTTCACTTGGAAAGCTGAGGAAGCTTGTCCAAGTGAGCTTACGTCGGTGCACAAGTCATGAAATAATCCTACCAAGAAAAGTGGAAACGAGTTCTTTGATGAAGTTGAATGTTTACTTCTGCTGTAGAGTTTCTGTGCTACCAGATTTTGGGGAAAGTATGACAAATTATCATCTCTTGATCTAAGTCATACTGCTATAACGAATCTTCCTGAATCACTTGGATTCTTGACTTATTTGAATTTGAGTGGATGCATGGCTCTTGTTCTTGATCACGTTATCTTCCACAAGTTGATTCTCAAACCTCTCAGTATTAATGGTTGCTCAAAAGGGCTTAAGCTGCCAAAAGATTTGAACGAGAATTGGGCTTTGGGAGAACATGAAACTTTCAAAACAAAATTTCAATATTGCTCATCTAGGTAACGCCAAGAAACTCAAGGTTGTGATTCACTGGAATCATTATGAGATAGACAGATATGGAATCTGATTTCATCACTAGACCATGAGGTATTGTTGTTTAATTAGAGATCCTGCACTTTTTTTTCCCCAAAAAAAAAAACGAATCAGTATATCTATTAGTTTAATTTCATAACTGGTTCTTTTTATTATCTTTTTTTGTTGTTTATTTACTATGGTAAGTAGCATGATTATGTTGTTGAAAATCACTATTGGGACAAGCCAAGCGGTGAAAAACCTGCACTAGCATATAGTGTCCTGGGAGAGGAGACCGCAAACTCTGGTACATATACTACTTCAACCCCAAAATGAGAATATGATCTTTTATTGGGTAACCAAGACAATCGAGTGTGTTTTATTGTAGCACCTCAAATTTTCTGACTTAGATAAACGAAAAGAAAAATTATCTAAAATTATTTAAAGTCTCAGTAAATTGAAAAAAATAATGGAATATTAGTTTTAAGGATTTAGAAATTTTATGAAAAAGTTTCTTATAAAATTCTTAGAAAACTATTTGAATATCGTTATGGTAAAATTTATATCATTGAAATATAGTTTTAACAATCTTGATTTAAAATTTTAAACTAATAATTATTTTTTTAAATAATCACTCTTCCCACTGTCATTTTCTCTGTCATTCGAATTGAAAAAAGAAAGAAGAAAAAAACAGAGAGGCCGGGAAAAAAACCTTCAGAGGAGAAGGTGAAGGAGGTAGTGATCGGTGGCCGGAATCTTACATGCAAACCGATTATTCAACTAAGGTGAATCCCCTCATTACTTCTCTACCTATATTTTCTTCAATGGTGACCTTTGACGAAGGTTTGGGCCGCTGAAATTTCTGGGTTCAGGGAGAAGGTTGGGTTCAAGCTTAGGTACTTATAGATTGAGCTTTGTTGATAGGAGTGGAGTAGGAATTTCAGATTGCATGTTGATTTTCTGGCTTGCATGTGTTGTTTTCCTTCTCTGTTTTGGTTGCCGAAAAACAGAGGTGAAGGTCGCAAGTTGAGATAAAAATGGATCAATGCTTGTGCAGTGGCTGAATAAGGGGCAATGGTAGAGGGAGAAATCTGGTTAGTGAGTGAAGATGAGGAGTCTTGTTGGTTAAGGGGGAAAATGCTTGAGGGATGTTTAATCAACTGATGTTTGTCGCTGCATGTTGATTTTTGGTGGTTGGAAGTTCATTTTCTCCTCTCGTTCTTGCTGGTTGAACTGACATAGCACGTATATATATTTATATGGAGTTGCATGTTGCTGCTTGTTCTGGTTTTTGGGTATTGGAACATAAAGGAATGCCTGTTGTTTGGTGACTCTGTTTTCTATTATCGAGACAGAGGTTAAAGGTTCATGAAAGTGGTGCTTAGTTTGGGTATTGATTTCGTTTGTTCTCCTCTGGTTATGTCAACCGAAAACAGAGATTGTAATTTCCTAGTTATAGAGTATTTGATTCCGTTGTTTTGGGAGGAAAGCTGTCGAATATAAATGCATATATTTATCTATGTATGTGTCGAGTTCTAAAGGAAATGAAGGAAGATGATGATTTTGCTGCTGAATGGAGTCGGGTTTATATATATATATGTATGTACGTATGTATGTTTGGTTCTGGTTTAATAAGCTAACAAAGTGTGTGTGTGTGTGTGTGTGTAAATGTTAGTAACCCAGTTCATAGGTTTCGTTTTCTGCTTGATGGAGTGTTATTATTACGATGCTAAGCTTGAAATTATTGTTTATGGAATGAAGGCCGTGAGGTACCTTGGAAATAGGTGGTGTGCGGTGGGGTTTAGTTGGAAGTGCAAGTGTGTATATATAAAAGCCAATGCATTCTCTCGGTCAAGCTATATTAAGAAATAAATTGAGCTTGCTTGATTTGAGTTTAAATGATTAAAATTAAAAGTTAAAGATAGAGGATAGTTAAGTGCTCAAATGTAGAAAAATATCAATGGTATGAAAACAAAACTTTAGGAACCAAAACTGTCATGGAGCTTTAATTTAGGAAGCTGATTGTACATTGTAAAAAAAGGGGGGTGTTTGTATGATAGATTGTTGTTGATAGTTTTAGGAACTAAACTGTTGGGCTTGAAATTAATTAAAGGTTGCTATCTTGATGTTTAGTGTGTTGAAGTTGAAATTTGGGAGTTAAATGATGATTTTGAAAGTGTGTGAGCTTAGTTATGCGATTGATGTCTTGTGGGTGTTGATTGTGGAAGCTAAAGGTATGATTTTGACGTAAGAGGGAGTTTTAAGATGAAGTTGAAGTAGTAATTAAGTTAGTAAACATTTGGTGATAGGCTTGAATGGATGCGTTGAAATAAAAAGGAAATAAATTGTACTAAAAGTATTTTCATGAATTTATGAAATGGAAAAATAAAAGAATATAATCGATCGGTGAATAATAAAATAATGGTTGTTAATTTGGAATTTTGAACTATGGGTTATGAATTGAAGGCTTGAGCATGGGGTTTTGAATTGAGGATAAGATTGATTGTGATTTTAAGGTGACAATTTAAAAGGATTTTTGAGGTATTTTAAAAAGGTTTGGGGAAAGGACTAACAAAATAGTAAGGAATAGATTAATAGTTATAGAATGAAAACAACGAAAAGTTTTAGAGACTAAATGATTGGACTTAGGACCAAAGAATTTAATCTAAAGATTGATTTGAAAATTGTTGTTTGAGGGTTCCAAATGGTAGATAGAAATTTTAAACGGATGGATTAATGTTTATGGTGCTTGGGAATTATTCTAAAGCTCAATATTACAGTTAATGATTAAGGTATGGGTGAAAAATTGACAATTGATAGAAGTTATTGGAAAGGTTTTTGGAGGAGTGTTAGACCAAAGATTAAGAAGATTAATAAATGGTTAGGAATTGAAATTGCTTAGCTTGGATTTAAATGATAAATATTAAGTTAATTGTGAATAAAAACTAAAGAGCTTATAGAATTATTTTGGAAAAATGAAATAAAATCAATTATTGGTGTGTTTATATATATGTATTTGTTTGTGTGTTTCGCTCATGGGTGCAAAATTAATGAAGTTGGACTTCAATTAATTTTACTTTATTGGGATTGGATGATTGAGGTATGGACGGCACCTTGTTATCCTTAAACATGATATATATCATATATATATATATATAATATTTCTTACTAATATAATTAGTTACTAAATAAAGTAACAGTATTGGTTAAGAAAAGGGAGAAAACCCTCCAAAGAGAATAGTTTGAGTAAGAAATATGTCTAGGATAACCAACTATTAAACAAAAGGAATAGAATTCATTAATAGGTCATCAAGAGAAGTTATATTTTGATAATAGAAGTTTAATGAAACTAAGCATTGACCCATTTATATATAAAATTATATTATAGGATTTGATATTTGTCTAAACCCAGCAAGAAAGCCATTAAAGAAGAAATTTGGACAAGGTAAACTAGAAAAAGGGACTTCAAGTAGTGACTCTTTCCCTCTCATATACTTATGCAATAGTTCTACATGTCTGTTTGTGTCATATTACCTATGTTCTATAATAAGTATATGGTGGATATGTTCTATGATGAATGATTGGTAACACGTAGAGTTGTACTAAGATATGAATATATGAAATTTGCTTTGTGTTCAGCTTATAGTGCTGTACTTGAGTAAGAGTATGTGGAATCTGCTTTGCATCAAGCTCGTAGAGCTGTACTCAATTATGAGTATGTGATGTTTGCTTACATTGATTTAATTATCATGATCATGTGCGTTGCAATGCATGGGATGCATTAGCATTTGTTTTTATCTATTACAAAGCTTATGATGTTTAAGTATCGTTGATTATGTTAATATATGGCTCGTTTTGCATGTGTTTATGAGTTTTGTATAATTATATGATAAACTACTATCAGTATTGATATTCCTAGAATTTCACCCCTTTCATTTATGACATACAACGAAGGTTAGTGGTTAAGAAAGTAAGAGCGTGGTGTTTTGTTGCGAATTAAGAAGTTGGGAGAAGCTGGAGAAGTAAATTCATAGGTCATCAAGTTTATTTTGGATGTTCTGGTTATATTTTTGATAGTCATGTGAAACTATGCTTTGTATATAATTATATGTAATTATGCAAAGTACTTATAGGTTGTATATTGTTAATCTCTAGAATTTCATGTCATTTTAGCGCTTTTTATTTAAGTTTTATGCACTCTTAGATGTATTTGTTCATATTTTGACATTTATCCTTGTTATTTTTTAGCTTATAAAGTTTGTCACTTTTGCAAGGTTATTTTGGTCTAAAAATTAAAGTTTCAAGCCACTTGGAAGTACTTTGGAAGGAATTAAATATCAAGATTTCTCAAAAATTACACTATGGTGATCAAAGAAGAACAAATAAAGGCCAAATTATAAGTAGAACTCCTCATTTGAGCTAGAAGTACAAAATTTTCCAGAGGCAAAATGAGCTACGACGTACTCTGACCTGGTTGTGGCTTAATCAAAATAAAGAGGAAAACTTGGCCGCGACGTAGTCATTGACAGCAAAATGCACAGCTCGACTAAGCTCGAAATTTTTAGGTTTTAAGATCCCAAATTTGAGCTTGGCCAGCATTCTTCAGTTCTAGGCAGTTCTTGGGTGTATTGTGCTGTGTTAGAGCTTGCTTCTTGGAGGAGATTGAGCTAAGAGTTGGAGCTTTGAAGAAATTTGGGCTTCTTTCATTGATTTTTCCTCTCCATCTTGCTTTCTCTACTCTTGTTCCATTTTGCGCTAATGTATACATATATATATTTTTGTGGATTTTCTGAGTATGTGTGGCTAGATACTTTAATTCTAGGATTATTTTGAACTCTTGTATGGATTAAGTACTCATTTCCCCTATATATTTGTGATTAATGATATGATTGTGTTGATTTTACTCTATGCTTAGTGCTTCTTGTTGATTGGCCACTAATGAGATTGTTGGGTTCACTTGATTGACACTTGAGAGGGCTAGGTTGAGTGTAGAATTTGGGTTTAATAATGTGAGAACTTGAAATTCACGAGTTGGATGGATGGTTTTGTTAATGAGATAGAGATATAGTCATTAACCTCATATAGTCACATAAGGTTTGTAATTAAAATTGAGGCTTAATTAATTAATTAAGAGATTAAGGAATTAATTGAGCTAAACACCTATTTGGAGACTTGAGAGAGCACTTATAGGTAATTTAGTGTCCTTGGCCAGCATAATCTATAATTAAAAAGCAAATACAATGGGGATTTAATTGAGTACTTTTAAAATATAAGGGGGATAAATAATCCTAGGTCCCTTTGAATCATTGGAATTGAAGAATCACTTTTGTTTTTGTTAATTTTTAATTTTATAAATAGTTATTTCACTCTTGATATTTGTATTACTCAAATTAAGCGAAAGTGTGATAATCAATACTTGACCGGGTTTTGAAACCAAATTCTCGTGGGAACGATACTCTACTTATCACTTTATTACTTGTGACGACCTGTGTACTTGCGATGTGAACATATATACCCCTATAGAGAGGAAAGTCATGGCTATGTAACCTATAGGTAAATGTCATCACCTCTTATGGCTACATGATGGTAGATAAATGCTTAGTTATTACTATGACATCAAATATTAATGGTTTAGTAGAAGCAGCTCATCGATATTTGATCTAGGAAATTAATTAAATGCTTTAACTTCTGAACAAGTCATTCTATAAGTTAATTTAAAAAAGTTTAAAATTTTTCACAAAATCCACTCCTGATATAGGATCAACCAGTTTTTGGGAGAAGTTTTAATCGAGTTCAAGAAAAATATTCGTCTGTCCCAAGATCAAAGCTGACTTAGTGGTTTAATGGCTAATTAATTAATCCTTATGGTATAGTTATAGTAGGTGATACATTTATCATATACTCCTCTAATCCTATTTACAGGGCATTTTCAGCATGTTTTATACAGACCAAGAAAAATCTTAAATTTCATTAACTCTTATTTAAAATTTAATAACTTTCTAACTTTATCTTTATTTAATATACATTATACCTCATATAAACAAAGTTAACACAATAACAAATGAAGGGTAAAATTATACATCCATACAAAAAAAATTTCTTAGTACCCTATAAATATGATCAAAAAATATTTTCTTTCTTTGCTTTATATATAGGACCAGAGGAGTATAGTTTTCACTTCAGGGATGAAAGAAAGAGATATTATGGTACCCGCCTATGCATCTTTGCAAGTATATGCGAGGAATGATTTCTTGCAATGAGTTCCAGAAAAATATTCTTACAATTTGTAAAATGCAGATATTATATGAGTAAAATATGGCTGTCTAATAATATTCTTAATGATTGATAAAGAAAATGACTTGAAACACTCGTGTTCTTTTACTTCTTAATATGGATATTGTTTATGTATGTCAATTAATTAAAATATCTGACAGCTTAGTGAAACACTAGATATTGTTCTAAATAGATTGATATTATATTGATGCAAATTTGATGAGGGGAACAATTGATTTTATAATCCCTTTCTAGGATGATTATTTGAGGTCTTTTTGGTTCTTGTCATTATTTAGTAGCCTGACTGAACTGGTGAACATATGCAAATGGAATTTATATTTTTCTTGGAGAAAATTATGATTGAACTAGCCGAATTTTTGGTGTTTTGTTGAAGTCCTACCTGACAGCATCGACGCTTTTTAAATTTCTTTCACTTTTCTCATAAACTCAAATTATTACTTAACTAATCTTCATGTGTCTTCATATTAATTTTTTAATAAAAATAATTTTATTTTAATGTAAAATATTAAATGTCAAATATACAAGCTCAATAGGAGGGCTTCATGGAGAAAACCCTCCAAAAAAAAAAGGAGAATAACAAGATAAAAAATTTCAGAAATAAGCTATATTAAATCATTTAAATGGATGGGTGAATGGTCCGAGGTTTAGAAAAGATGTTAGATTTTTTTTTGGCCAAAATATAAAAAACTCCCCTAAACTTTAAGTTGATTGCACACAACTCCCTTAATATATTGAAGTTTAAAATTAACCTCCTTAACCTTTTATTTTTAATCCATTAAGCCCTGTCGTTAGTTTTTCCGTTTATTTGTTAATGAGATTGCCACATCGTAGTAGTGAGGATTATGTGGCATTTAACATGAAATTAAAAAAATTAATAATTGTATATCCAATGATTAAAATGTAATTCTATCCTCTCCTTTTTTTGTGATTGTTTATATTATAGTTGCAGAAAGACGTAGTGATTTAGGAGAAGATAGAGGAGTCGAAGACCAAGAAGCAAGTTTTTGATTTCTTCCTCTGATGCCATGAACAATTCCAAAGTGAGTACCTTTTAATCTTCTTGTTGCATTGGTCATCAACATCATTTCCAGGCTTGCAAATTTCTCAGAGTATCCCTCTCTATAAAAGATGAAACCAAATGCACAACACAAAAATCACTACTTAGATCCTAAGGACACCAAATCTCTCGCTCTCTCTCTTTTGTTTACCCTCTTCCACATCCATAATTGTGGCAGCGCTGCAACTTTTATGGTTAGTGAAATTTCTTCTTTTATCAATGATTTTGAGATCATTTTCTTCAGTGGGTCATCATTTCGTGAGACAACCTCGTGCATCTAGGATTTTGAATTCTTGGCATTAGGGGCAGAAACTACAAACACGAGCTCTTGGGTTTTTGTCACTTCGTCTTTTCCAGAATCACTTCGTGTGAAGCTTTCTAGGGCTTAAACTGAAAAAACATAGATATAAAATTATATTTTGACCAGTCTTTCAAGTTGGGCAAAATTATTAGCCACATGTGATGCCACGTAATTCTCACTATAGTACGATGTGGCAGTCTCAGTTAGTGAGTTAACGGAAAACTAATAGCAGGGTCTCATGGGTAAAACAAAAAGCTAAGGAAGTTAATTTTAAACTTCAATATGTCAGGGGAGTTATGTGCAATCGGCTTAAAGTTCAAGGGAGTTCTTCATATTTTAGCCTTTTTTTTTTAGTGAAGAAAAAATATTATATTTATATAATTAATTAAGGAAAAAAACACCGTCAACTGTTATGATTAAGAAGCGAATTGATTTGTAATTTTTTTTTTGGGCTAAAATATGAAAAACTTCAATGAACTTTGGATCAGTTGCATGTCACCTCTCTAACCTTTAAAAGTTTAAATTAAAGACCCTAATGTCTTATGTTTTGATTATCAACTCTCCTGCTATTAAAATTACCGTTAAAATTAACAGTTTTTATCATATCATATTTTATATTTTTATTATATACCATTTCATTTAAAAAATAATAGTTGGTATTTGACATGTAATTTTATATTTTTTTATCTTTAGAATAAAATATTTAGAAAAACACTTGAAATATTTATTTGACCATGTCTTTTTTAAATAAAAAATTATAAAATGTTTAAGATTACATGGTGAATGTTAAATAATATTTTTTAGATGAAATACTATATAATAAAAAATATACAAATTATGACATGCAAAACATTATTAACGGTAATTTTAATGGCAGGGAAATTGATAATCAAAACATAAAACACATCTAGACCCTTAATTTAAACTTTTAGAAGTTAGGAAAGTGATGTACAACTGACCCAAAATTCAAAGCAGTTTTGCATATTTTAGCCCTTTCTTTCCATAAGTACGAGGCGAGAAGAGAGATGCTTTTGGGCATATCTTTTTAGGGAGAATTACAATGAGGTCCTAAACAAGAAAAACAATTGAAAAACAAGTCTCATAGGTTGTCATTCTCACTGTAGGGCTTGTTATTACAGGCTGCTCAGATTGTTATTGGGACTTTTTAGTAATTATTTATCTTCTGTGAGACTTGAACGTAATTCTCCTTATCTTTTATCTTCTCATTATGGAGTTAGAGTTAGAAAAAGAATGTTAACAAAGGTTAGGCCCCCTTAGCAAGAATCTGACTGCTAATTCATCAATAAATTGAAACCGTGTTTATCATTTTCCAAAAAAAAAAAAAAGCAAAGAAAGAAAGCTCAAAGTCACATGTGATTAGTTCAAGTGAAAACATAGGATGTAAACTTGAACTGGACTAGCTGGTTCAGTTCAAAAACTAACAAACTAGCTAAATAACCAGTCTAGTTAAGCATGTGCATCGGAGTCAAATTTACTTAATGTGATTTAGATTAACCTGGGATGATCCCAGAATAACCTAGCTAACCTACTAGGTTATTGGGTCACACCGGTTATTTTATTTGATTTGGTTAAAAAAATTAACTTTTCAACAAATTAATCTAACATTTTTTAGATTTCTCTTTTTTTCTATTTAGACGTGGTAAGTTCTTGGTTTAATTTTTCTAAACAGAGTATTAATTAAACATTGCTTCTGTTTTATTTATTTATTTGTTTATCGCTTTTCCATCTATACACACAGTTACACACTAAAAACTTGTCCAAGTAAACTTGTGTTTTTTGCAAAATTGTTAAAATCCTTTCAAGAAAAATAGATATAATTGTTGGGCTAAGATACATCCATGATCTTAAAATATTTTTTTTAATAGTACTCAGTATTATAAACTAATTTATAATTCATTTAGCAACCTAAGTTAATTTCTTAGTAGCACTCAAAATCTTAAAATGTTTTTTAGTAATATTTGGTGTATTTTTTTAATTCGTTGAAATTTTTTTTTCTATGCTCAATATCCTAAGTTTAGGCCACTCATTGCTTCTGGGAACAATCTTTAAAGACAATATTATGGCACCAAAAATATTTTAGGATATTGAGTGCAACTGAAAAATATTTTAAGATGCTAGATAAATCATAAATTAGTTTAGGATGCTAAATGCTATCAAAAAACAAAAATTTAGAGTGCTGAATAGTTTTAACCCTTAGTTATTGGATAAAAGACAGACAAGTGATTTAAGATAGTGAATTAAATATTGTTGATTAATTACTTTCCCTACAGTTTTTTTTTTAACCATGAATGATATTTCATTGTGCTACCACGAAATAACATGTCCCAACTACAGCCAATCATTCAACAAGTGATCTCTCCCCTTCAGAATGCTTTTATCAAGGGTCGATTGATTTCAGATAATGTTATATGGTCGTTATTGAAGTTATGACTTGATTGAAATCGACATGCAAGCAAAAAGTAGGGTGGCGTACACTTAAATTGGATATAGAAAAAGGTTATGACAAACTTTCCTGGGATGTTTTGAGAGCAGTTCTAAGTAGAACGTGGTTTCCCCAAAACTAGATTGACATGGTCATGTTATGTGTTTCTTTAGCGTCCTTCCTAGTCTGCCTGAAGGCAAGTACTGTCTTGTGGATACTAATTTTATGCTAACTAGTGAACTCATTACATCTTATAGAGGAGGCCATTATCATTTGAAAGAATATTTAGAAAGAAATCCACCCCAAAATTATAAAGAATTGTTCAATTTGCGACATTCACCACTATGTAATGCAGTTGAAAAAGCTTTTGGCGTTTTGAAAAAAAAATTTGACATTTTAGCCAATTCATCTGAGCCTACTTATGGAGTGAAAGCTCAAATACTTATCATCGGAGCATGTTGTATTTTTCATAACTACTTAATGAGCATAGATGCTAATGAGGATCTCATTGAAGAAGTAGATCGTGAACTTGCAACTCAATTAGAGTCTGATAATAATAATCATGAACGATATGGTGACAATGATGAGGCTGTCCAAGGACAACTAATTAGAGATACTATAGCAAATGAGATGTGGATAAATTATCAAAATAGGCTAATGAGACGTGATGGCTATGTGCCCTGATCAATTTAAAGTTTGTGCTTTGACAAACTTGCTATTTTAAGTTTATTTATAAGTTTATTTAAAGTTTCATATTTAATGTTTTTAAGTATGTTTTAATGAACTTGCTGCTTGCATTGTAGTAGTTTTAAAGTTGGACATTTATATATATATATATATATATATATTGTATTTAGAGTTTTAGACTTGTTGCTTTTAAGTTTTATGAATTGGAATAACTTCTATTTCTCGTATTGTTTTGTTGCTTTTGTAATAGAATGCCACCAAAATCAAACAACAATAAGCAATGTTTGAATTGGACAAGAGCTATGGATGACTACCTTGTTGATGCTTTCGTGGAACAATATAATTGTGGCAACAAAGTAAATGGCACTTTCACAGCCACTGCATATGAGAATATTGTGAAAAAAATGAGTACTTTGCTTAATGTTGAATTGGACAAAGAACAGATTAAAAACAGGTGGAAAATATTAACAAAAAAACTTCTCTGAAATTTATGATATTTTTAAAAATGGATTAAGTGGGTTTGCTTGGAACTCATCAACCCAATTATGGGAGGCAAAAGATCAAGTCTGGGATCAACTTATTGAGGTTAATTTATTTTAACATTTATTGTGGAGCACTCTAATTAACATCTAAGTCTATAATTTATTCATTAATATTAACTATTGGTTGAATTTTATCCTTTGTAGTCAAAGCCCAAAGCTACAAATTCGAGATATATTTCTTTTCCCAACTATGATAAGATGATGACTTTGTACGAAAATGATAGAGCATCAGGGGAGGGAGCTCATACTACAAGTGAGATACGAAAAAGACATCACTCAATCAATGAGAATGACTTTATTGATACATTCAACAACATTGATAATATTGCTCCAATATAATGTCAACATAGAGCATTTTGAAGCACATGATAATAATATCAATAAGATACCTCAATTAGAGTTACAAGTAGTTCATCTAAAAAGAAGCAAAATAGGAATTCAAATAGAGAAAAAGACTCTGACTTAGATGAGATAAAAGATGTTATGTTTTTTTTTTAGTGAAAAAATTTTAGGAAAAGAGTTGGGCTCAACCACGATCCAAGGACAAGGTAACTAATCCTTGACCCCAGCCCTACCCAGTGCCATAGCTTAAACTGGGACGGTATTTGCACCCGTTGTTTACAGGTTGAAGCCTTGGCTTTGAAGATGCCTCCTCTAGGGTCGCGACGTGCTCCAGGGTCGAACCCGCTCCCTTAGTGAGCGTGTCCAACCCCTTCACCTGCTGAACTCACGGACGAGGGGTTAAAAGATGTTATGTTTGAAGTTGCACAAGTTATGAAAGATGCAAATTAAATAATGAGAGATACTGTTAGAAAGCTTCCACAATTTTCAGGCGAACAAGTATGGAATATGGTAAAGAATGTGGCGTCACAACAATCTATATTGCTAAGATCTATAAAGCTCTCATGAGTAATGATGGGCTACTAAGGACATTTGTTGAATGCCCTTGGTTATAGAAATTATGAATGACTTAGGAAATTGACTTATAAATATTTAATTTGGTAATTATTTAGGGACTTTTAATGTTTAGTAATTTTGATGTCATGAATGACTTAGAAAATATTTAGTCTGCCAAAAACTTTGATGATTTTTTATACTTTTTGATGTTAACAATGCAACTTATTTTTCAGTTTGGTGGAGCACATGATATTCATATATATATATATATATATCATTTTTAAATAAATTGATACTTTTTAAAGAATTCATATTTATACCACAAAAATTATGTAATGATATTTGATAATTATGATATAATATTTTTCTCATGATTATTTTATTTTTCTTGATATAATATGACAAGTATATATTCTTTATGATATGTATATTTGATAATGATAAAAAAATATTTTGTATGATATGCATATATTTTATGGATATGTAAATATTTTATATATGTGGGGTAGCTTGTTTTTTAATATTCATAAAATAGAAAATAATAATTTTGATATAAATATTATAATAAAACAATAAAAAAATCTAACTAAAAAATAAGAATATATTTATCAATTTATAATTAGTTCTTTTTTTTTTTCCTCTTGAACCAAATATAAAACATTTCTTTTTTTTTTTTCTCTCTCAAACCAACCAGTACTCATAACCTGTCCTCACCTCTGCTCCCTTCCTTTTGATTAACCTCCCATTTCTTCTCCTCCATTGAACCAAACATAGCCTACTAATTGGCCACCGGGAAATTGACATCCACATCATCATCTCCTAACGGCTTGTAGTGCAGAACGAGCGGGAGAAGAGGATCTCCGAAACCCTAGAATGGACGCACACGTAGAGGAGGGCAGATCCAGCAGGAGAACCCGAGAAGATAGAGATCACAGAGACCGCCACAGAGAACGCGAACGTGATCGCGATAGAGACCACAAGCACCGGAGCTACGATGACGATGATAGGCACCATCGCGATTCCGATCGCCATCACCATCATCGGTCTGACAGGGATTCCAAGCGCGAACACTCGCACAAATCAAGGCGTGAAAGATCACGCGAGCTGTCGTATGATTCGAGGGATGAGCGAGAAGGGAGCAGGGATGGGGTTTACGATAGAGATGGGAAGCGTGAGTGGTCTTGCGAGCCTGGAAGTGAGAGAGAAGGAAGCAGAGAGAGGCCGAAGCATCGGGCGACGAAGCGTGAGGAATCATACGAGGAGAGGGATTCAGACCATGAGTTTACGAGTAAGCGGGAAAAGTCGGTGGAGACAGGGCACTCATCGTATTCGCACAAGAGGAAGGAGAGGGAACACAACGAAGATAAGGATAAGGATGATAGGGAGGAAAAGAGAACTAGGGTTTCTGAAGAGAGGAAGGAAAGGAGGAGATTCGAGGACAAGGTTGAGGACGGCAGGGAGTTGAATGGTGGGGCCAGAGAAGGAAGGAGGGAGAGGAGGAGGTTTGGTGATAAAGTGAAGAGGGAAGAGGATGTGGAAGACAATGAAGATGGAAAGCAAGTGAAGGTTAAGTATGGGGATAAAGTGAAGAAGGAAGAGAATTTGGAAGACAATGAAAATGGGAAACAAGTGAAGGTTAATGAGGTGAAAGTGAAGGAAGAACCCGACGACCAGAAGTTTGACAATGCCCAGGGTTCTGCCCATGGAAATGCCTCAGTTGGAAATGTGAGTTTTTCCCCCCAATCCTTCAACGATAGGTTGATAATGTTTCTGTTTCCCAATTCTCTGCTCTCGCAGTCTTTTGAAATCCCAAAAATTTTTAGTTGCACAGTGTTGTCTGTACTTGGATGGATGCTTTGTAGATGGTTGTGTATAGGCTTGTGTGTTGTCGCCCAACTCCATCTGCATAATGCCATAATGCCTTTGTGTGCTAGATTTGAAATTTGAGACTTAAGATTAGAATATAGCTTTATTTATATTTATATTTCTATAGTATAATGACTGGAAAAATGTTTAATGCTTGTCATATCCCTGCATTTTTTTTTTTTGCTTTACTATGTCAATACTTTACTAACGTGATACGAAGTTATATGTATTAATGTCATTATAGATTATAGATGGCACGTTTAATTATTTGACGATGTTTTTGGAATTGGTTACTGCTCAATTTCTTGTGTTGAATAAGAAACTTGTTTTTTATTTTCTCCTTGATTCTTTGGTTGACTGTCAGTTTCGCAGACATGTTCTTTCACCCATTGATAATTGGAAGAATTTCTGTTTTGGATGAAACTTGAAATACAATTATTTGAATGCCAGTTTTGCTCTTTCCTCACAATTGTAGTATGTTTTTCTCTTTTATTCTTTTTGAAATGTCCATCATCTACTGAATATTATTTCATTTTTCAGGGTTTTACCCTGGGATCTCATGCTATCACTTCAAGGAGTGTGCCTGAAGCATCTATGGTTTCTAGTCCTTCCCCTTCTATCAAGGTATCTACGATTTCTACCACAAATGAAAATAAGGGCGTTAGTATTACCGGATCTCATGAGGTTACTGGAAAATCTAGTACAGATGGGTCATCTTCAACTACTGGAAAAAGTGGAAACATCTCTCTTGATGCCTTAGCGAAAGCTAAGAAAGCTTTGCAAATGCAGAAGGAGTTGTCAGAGAAGCTAAAGAAAATTCCTCAGGTAATGTGGCGATTATCTAAAATCTTTTTGCTCGTTAGTGTCTGCCTTTAGTTATTTCTGGACACTATCATAGCCTTTGGGAATTAGTTTTACATATCCATCTGAATGCATTAATTAGTATGCTTTTGATTTTGTAGTTGAACAAGAGTTCTACCAAGGTGGAAGGAAGGACACAATTAGGTTTACAGGATGAATCTAAGATGCCTTCTGTTAGTGCTGGAGTGGCAGCTATGAATGCCACAACAGCTTCTGCAGGGTCTGTTGCAAATATTTCTAATTTTCCTGCAGCTGCAGCTGCTGCACAGCCGCCTACTGTTATGTCTGCTGCTCCTGCTGGTATTGGTACTCTACCTAACTATGAGGCTGTCAGAAGAGCCCAGGAGCTTGCTGCCAGGATGGGTTTTCGCCAGGATCCACAATTTGCTCCTCTCATAAACATGTTTCCTGGGCAGACGGTAACAGATATTACCGTCCCACAGAAACCCACCAAGGCCCCTGTTCTTCGTCTTGATGCTCAGGGCAGGGAAATAGATGAACATGGAAATGTTGTTAATGTGACTAAGCCAAGTAACCTTAGCACGTTAAAGGTGTGTGGTTTTTTCAATATTTGAGTAGTTGGCCCTTTCCTGTTGGATTCATATGTTAATGCTTGGATGATTTTGAACTTTTCAGGTTAACATTAACAAACAGAAGAAAGACTCATTCCAAATATTTAAACCTGTGTTGGATGTCGATCCTGAGAGTAATCCCCATTTTGATGAAAGAATGGGCATCAACAAAACAAAACTCCTGAGGCCCAAGAGGATGAGTTTCCAGTTTGTAGAGGAAGGAAAATGGTCAAAAGAGGCTGAAACAATAAAATTGAAGGTCCCTCTTCTGTTCTATTTTGTTCCCCGCTTTTATCTATTGGGATTTTCCCCTTTTTTTTTTTTTTTAAATTTGACATATTAGTGAGATCCTGTTAATGTGACTCTTGCAGAGTAAATTTGGAGAAGCTCAAGCTAAAGAACACAAAGCAAAGCAAGCACAATTGGCTAAAGCTAAGGCAGCACCTGATATAAATCCAAACTTAATTGAAATAACAGAAAGAGTAGTAATCAAAGAAAAACCCAAGGAGCAAATTCCAGAAATTGAGTGGTGGTAAGTTGATGGACACTTGGACTATCTATTTTTCAAATATTCCTGCCTGAGAAAGCCTAGGGGTTGCGACAATGGTATGTAGTACAGAAATTTGAGTAATCAAGAAAGATTAAGTGCATGTCTAGGTTGTTATTATGACCCTTCCTGAAAACTTCCTATTCCTAGTTACCATTGTCTATTACAATTTGATGGAAACATGGAACCTGGGATTGTATTTATCAATCGAAAATACTCCTCCCCAGAGTGTAGGTCTAATGGAGGTAAACCTAAATAGAGAAAACGTGCTCTACCCTATGCATTCGAGAGGCACAGGAACTCTCCCAATACACTCACCACATTTCTCATACTCTTTGCAATAACCAGGCTCCCTGTTATATGGCCCCTCTCTCACTAACTGTGAAATGGAAATTACCATAAATACCCACACATGGTTCGCAACCTTTATGTCAATATTTCTCCACCATATTCAGATATAGCCAACCTAATAGCTACTATCCTTCCACTTTTGTGACACATCTTTCCAATAGGTCTTATATTCTGTTACCTGCACGTATTGATTTCTTTTCATGTTACTTTTAAGTTTGTATGGATGTTTTTTTTTTTTTTTTGGGGTCATATTTTTATTGTTTCTTATGATATTTGCCGCACTTTAATGATGGGATGCATGGCCTCTATTGCATCAATGGTATTTATGGCTAGGCTGAGGGCTAGCCATAAAATATAAAAAAGAGGCGCAAGCTCTATCTTCTACGACCGTGTTTGTTTTTCTCATATCTTCTTTTTATATTTATTGAAAATGGTTTCAATATATTGACCATAATTAAAAAAAAAAAAAAAAACAGAGAAAGAAAACGGTTTCAACTTTCAGCATAGTTTTAGTGAAGGCATTTTCAAAATTAGGTTAAGAAGTGAACTGGGCATTACAGCAAGATAGTTAAAAGTGAAATGTTTCCTGAAGGCTTTAGAACCTAAAATGCCTTAGGCTAGAAGCAGAGAGGAATTGCATGTCCAATTAATACATGGTGCTAAAGCAAGGAACAATATGCTATGTTCTGAAAAATAGACACGTAACATTTGAAAAATAATTTGACGTGAATTTGAACAAAAACACATAATAATATTTTAAAAACAAACTTTTAACTCTTGAGGCTAGGTTTGGGTTGGGCTTCTGGGGTTGGGCTTCTGAGGTTGGGTTTTATAGTTTCATGTTTTGTCTTATTACTATTTTGGTTTTATCGGATTGGACTTGTAAGCTTTTGTTGGTTGTAGTTATAGAGGCTTCAAGGTTCATCCCTGTACCTTGAACTTCGAAAAAGCGCCAAAAGAGCCTGCCTTATGGCACTCGATTTAGGGCAGCACCTCGAGATAAATATCATCTTTTTTTAGCATCATAGGCATTAAGGAGAGTACCTTAATAGTTTTGAAAAGCCAAATGACGGTAGATTCAAAATTTATTGCTGAAACAAAACTATGAACGATTGTGAGGGCTTGCATGTTTAATTTGATCTTTAGCAATGACATCGGTGACTATTGCCTGGGGATCATTGTCTTCTTTTCTGCTGATCAATATTTACTAAGATTCACTTCTCTTTTCTGTGTTGATCAGGGACACGCATCTTTTGCGTTCTGGAAATTATGATGACATTGCTGATGGAACCATAAGTGAGGATAGGATAAAGATGGAAAAAATTACTATTTATGTTGAGCATCCCCGTCCAATTGAGCCACCTGCTGAGCCTGTTCCACCCCCACCTCAACCTCTAAAGCTAACAAAGAAAGAGCAAAAGAAACTCCGTACACAGAGGCGTTTGGCGAAGGAGAAAGAGCGGCAAGAGATGATTCGACAGGGTGTCATAGAACCCCCCAAACCAAAAGTAAAGATCAGCAATTTAATGAAAGTTCTTGGCTCTGAGGCAACTCAGGATCCTACCAGGCTGGAAAAGGAAATACGTAGTGCTGCTGCTGAGCGGGAGCAGGCTCACATAGACAGGAATGTTGCTCGCAAGCTTACTCCTGCTGAGCGCAGGGAAAAGAAGGAGAAGAAGCTTTTTGATGACCCTAACACTGTGGAGACACTTGTTTCAGTTTACAAGATCAACGACCTTTCACATCCTAAGGCTCGCTTCAGAGTTGATGTCAATGCTCAAGAGAACCGTTTGACTGGGTGTGCAGTAATTTCTGATGGTATTAGTGTTGTAGTGGTTGAAGGTGGGAGCAAGTCAATTAAGAGGTATGGGAAACTCATGCTTCGTCGCATTCATTGGAGTGAATTTTCCAAAGAGGACGAAGAAAATGAAGAATCGGATGATGAGAAACCTGTCAATAAATGTGTTTTAGTGTGGCAAGGCAGTGTTGCCAAACCAAGTTTCAATAGATTTTTTGTCCACGAATGCATGACTGAAGCAGCTGCCCGTAAAATTTTTGCTGATGCCGGTGTTGGTCACTACTGGGACCTTTCAGTGAACTATGTAGAGCAATAGAAGATGGCGTGTAATTTTGAAAGCTGTTCAAGCATCTTGTCTTCTAGCTGCCTTGACTCCATAGTGGTGACTGATGAGTTCTACAGTTTGCAATTTGCAATATTATATGATAAACTATCAAGGATAAGATAGTTGCTAATGCTCCCTTGTTTCTGAAGCTCAATGATTAGATTTGGTAGTTGTAATCGTTTGTTCAGTGATTGTGATAATGTCCATTCAATTCAAAGTCTTTGAGGATTAATTGATCGTGTGTGATGTCACGCTCATTACATGTTCCTCTAATTCAGGACTTGCAGCCACATGTTTCCCAATTTGTATAGTTTCTATCTCGGTTGCTCTTCAGGAAATGTGCTGCTAATTTCCTTTTTATCTGTGTCTTGTATGCTCTACATAACCAAGGCGGCGATGCCAATGAATCTATATCTATGTGATAAAGTTTTAGCTTTTCGCGAGTTTTGTATACAAGTCATGAATAAAGCAGCAACTAAGCTTTTCATACGGCGGAATCTAGTTGAGGAATGTTACGCTCTGGTAGGGCTCAGCATTTTAAGTGTGAATCTTTATTATTATTATTACTTTTTTTTTTTGAGTTAAAAGGGCGGACACTGTCGAGGTTGAATCCGCTGACTTCAACTTAGGGGAAGTTTATATATTACTAGGCTATAAGTCCGTTGACAATATGGATCTTCTTATAAGATGACATGTTATGCATTTGAAAGCTACTGTTTCGTTAAGGTCTGGGAAATGAGTTACTTTTTGCGATATTAAATAAATAGTTAAATAAATAGTAGGCCAATGAAGGAGTAGCAAGTGAAGTGAGGTTCTGTCATTTAATTTCTAATGCAATCCTTACAATTTCGTCTGGATTCTAGCTTTTTCCCAAGGGCTGATTTGTAATTGTGACTTCCAGAACTCTGTTTTTTCTAGTTCTTTTTCTCCTTCTTGCCTTGTACTTCGTCGTCCCTTCTTTTGCTCCCAGGTGTTGGCATGCGATAGAACGAACTTGTGATGATGACGAAGATGTAGAGGGGAAGCGTCTTGCAAGCACAATTTCAACAGTAGAAAATAAAATTACAATTCTCATCAGTGTCGCGGTATTTTTGTGAGAAATTAAATGCGGGTATCGTACGCTGCGTGTAATTTCAGAAATAAGACCTATTTTTTTTACTACTGATAAGTACAATGGCTTACTCCGAAACAATCTAAATCTTGTAAAGCCCTTTTCTATTGGTCCTTCTCAAATTTGTAACTTTGTTAACCTTCACCTCAATCTTCACATCTCAAATTAATGTTATTGAGATTTCTTTTATAACTCGAATTAAATATTTTTAACAAAGAATAAATAATCTATTTTATATAATATCACCATTGACAACATAAATGTGCATAAAGGATTTTGTCAAGTAAATTTCTCTTTTATCAAGTCAACAAACGATCATTGTTAACTCCCCCCCCCCCCCGGCTCCCAAAAAAAAAAAATACAAGTCTATGGACAAGGAGGCGTTTTACAGCATTATTTGACACCCAAGTTAAGATAGTTTCATATTTTAGAACATAGGTTACAAAACTTCATGTTATTGTTCATCCTGCCATTCCAACAACACAATCCTCATGATTCTGTTGATAGCATGATTTTACCAAAATTCTACAATGAAAAAAGCTTTCTCAAGCATCAATTAATTGAACAAATCTATCCAAGTGGTAGAAGCATTAGGCTTAAAGTAAAACCAACATATAATCACTATTAACACTAAAAGAAGATCATAAAATGAGTAACCTAGAACAAAAGGTTTAGCTACTCGTAGTTTGGGGGGGGGGAGTACAGAAAAACTAAGAAAGAGGATCAAATCTCTGTAGTCCTTCAATCCCAAGCTCCCAAACCCTCAAAATCCCAAGTCTTAGCACCATATAGCTCTCAAAATGCTGTTCCAAGTCGTTTTGTTCTCTCTGTAATCAAGTCGAAGATGGTGTCTCAAATTTGCAGGAAAGTGAGAGATGACGGCTTCACTTGGGAGTGGGAGAAGCCGGGGAACCACGAACAAAAGTGGCACAGATTTCTTTCTTTGTTTTTGTTCGAAAAAAAATCTATTTTCTATTTTGAAAAGAAAAATTTTAGTGAGGATAATATAGTGATTTTAAATTTATAGTTTGACATTTGGCCTCTCTAAATAATTACAATTTTTATGATCCTCTCTAGTAAATATTACTTTCTTTAGTCCTTTACTCTAACTTTACCATAAAAGTTTATATTTATAAAATTAACTAAATTCGTAATATGTTAATCGATTTAATGGTATAAAAATAGTATAATATGTATTAAAATTATTTTGTAATTTTGAATAAAGATATGTCATATGTGATTAAAAAGGATCATTATTAAGTAATATTTGTGTTAAGAATGGATATTTTAGTCAAAATAACGGGTCAACATTATAATTTAATAGTCAACTAATGGTTGAGTGGATGAAAGTGGAATGTCAAACTAAAAGGAAGGTTTTTTGTACAGCATATATTTTGATTTTAAGAAAAGTCTATATAGGTTTTCAAAATAAAAGTGAGATCTCTATAATTTAGGTTAAATTGAGATAAGGTTAATATATTTTACTCATATTAAAAGTATTCTTTTTAAAAGGACTATATTAATTCAACGAAAAAAATCTCAAAAATTTTTAAAATAATGGTTCAACGTTATGATTTATGCATTTTGAATGCAGATTATGCTACTTTGTTAGGATTCGAAAGCAACAAAAGCTATTGTTATGCCTTATAACCTATATGGAGAAATAGAAGTAAATCTTGAAGCCTTCTTAAAGGTGAGTAATCTTAGGTTACTCTTCATATCAAGTGAATTGCAAAACGCTTTTCTAGTTCATTAAAGGTTCATAAAGGCGCTGGAGAGATGTGTGTCTGAAAATCAAAGTCAAGCTTTTATAAGTTAAAAAATTGGTTAAGTACTTACTAATTTCTTTTTTTTTTGGGCGAAAAGTACGTACTAATTTCTTCAAATTTAAAAACTTATCATATAAAATAGTTAATGATGTAAATAGAATTATGGATATTATTACAAGAGTTATCAATCACGGTACGACTATTAGAAACCCCTAAAAAAAAAAAAGAGTTGCTAGAGCTCCAGCATCGATTGTGAGCTAGTTGTTGAAACTTCGGTTTTGGAGGCTTTTTTTGTTTTTAAAGAAAAATAAAAGAAAACACTGTCAATTCACCAACATTTTAAAATTTAATTTAGTCATTATGATTAATTTGGAATTTCTCACCTTTTGGCCTTTTGAAATTCAAACTATAATTTTTCTGGATTATTTCCTAAAATTTGTCAGACTCGTATTACAATATATATCACTAATGCAAAATATAATTTTAATGTCTAAATTCGCAAAGTAAAGATGTAGTCCACATGCAACATTCTTGTGGAGAACCGAGTGAGAGTTGCAGGACACATGTTGCTAAGGAAGTCTGGGCATAGGATGTTAGACAATATTTAGTTGATACTAGTTTCGGTACTCATCAAAATAATGAGCACTATAATATTTATTGTTACGGTAAAATCTACACTATTCAGATATAGTTTTAATAGTTTAGATTATAAATTTTCAATTAATAATTTTTAAATATAAATTATTTTTTTTAAAAAACTGAGTTAGATTATTTATTTTGGAATATCTACCTATTAAAGAAAAATACTTTTTAAAAAATAATAATAGGAAAAATTAAATCTCAGCCATCCATATTAAATTTAAATGGTTGAGATTTCATTAGTATATGGATAAGCCCATGGATGAGCCCCAAAAGTGTTTCCATGTTTAGCCAAGTTTTCTTGGGTTTATATTTTTCTTTGCTAGTCTGCAAGGTTATTATCTAGAAAAACACCATAAATATAGTCAACGTCATATTTATAAATAAATTAACTATTTTTTTTTCAATTTCCGCATGATGAAACTTGTTCGACACAATATGAATGTGTGTATGAAAATTTCTGAGCATTACATCACTGTATATATGAAAATAACCAAATTTTTGTTGCTGACAACTGCAATACGTTGTAATTTTCTTTCATTTTTCTCACAATTTCAACTTATTACTTGACTAAACGGTGCTATTTACAGAAAAGAAGTCACTTGTCCCGAGTCATGCATTACCATTTTTATCTCGGCTGTCTATCTGTGAATGTGTGTGAATGCTGATCTCATGGACCAAAAATCCGGTGGTATATATGCCAAAAGGGACCAACACACTGCTGTTATGAAGGCAGAGAGGTCATTTTCCCTTACTGTCATGAAGGCCTTGTGCAAGAACTTAATGAGAGGCATAAGTTGAAGATTTTCATCACATACCCGATCTTTTTGATGCCATACATGCCTTTATGGCGCAGAGAGTTTCTGAACCAAGATTTGGGCAATTTATCATATTTATCACTCTGACTATATTGTTCATTGGAACTTGCTTCAATGCTCATTATTTTAATGAGCACTTTAAGCTCATCAGATCTGAAAGTCGTCCGGATTTGATTTTCTTTTTATTTTGTTTATTCAAAATAATTATTTTAATATATATAGAATCTAAATCTAAAATAGAAATAATATCTTAGCTATCATTATTTCAAAAAATCATTTTTTCTATTTAAAAATAATTGATTAAAAATTTTAAATCCGGATCATCCAAATGAGATATGGACATTTTAAATTTGATGAGTTTAGAGTGCTCATCAAAATGATGAGCAGTAAAACTGATTCCACTATTCCTTGGTTGGTTCAACATAACTGTTGTCCTATTCGCCGTGTTGAGCTGCCACCTGCAAGACAGGGTAGTTCCCATGGTGGAAGTCGCGGAGGTAGGAATGTCAGTAGCAGCAATATCCATGGTAGCTGCAGGAGACAGAACCAAGGAAGGAGAAATCCACTATTCCACTATCAAATTGGTGGCCATTCTGATCTTCTGGTTCAAATACTAGTCATGCTTGATCACTAATGCTTCAAGCTATGTGAAATCTGGCTGTCTAATAATGATCTTAATGAATGATATGGAAAATGACTTGAAACACGTGTTCTTTTAATTTCTTAATATGGATATTATATATATTTATATATATAATCAATTAAAATATATATGTGATAGCTGAGCGAAATGAATTTGATATTAAACGTAATGGATTTGCTGCAGTTGATGCAAATTTGATGTGGAGAACTTGAGTTTCCAACTATTCCTTTCATTATGATGATGATTACGAATTTTTTTTACTCTTGTCATCATGAAATAGTTTGACTGAACTAGCTAGTGAACATATGCAAATGGAACCTATGTTTTTCTCGGAGAAAATTATGATTGAGCTAGCCAAATTTTTGTTTTGTTCAAGTCCGATCTAACAACATAGATACTTTTTAAAATTTCTTTCACTTTTCTTACAAATTCTTAACTAATACTTCATTTTGTTGGTTCTTTTGGTTGTTGAGATGAAATTAATGCAATCTATATTTTTTTTTTGAATAAAAAGCAATTATATTACAAAGTAAAAGATAAAATGTTTTAAATATAAGTTTAATGGGATGTTCTTATGGAGAGAACTACTAAAACCAAGGAAATATCATTAGAAAATAGAAAAAAATATATGATAAAAAATTCATGATATGAGCAATCTGTATTAAATAATTTTTGTAGAATATGAAATGAAATGAAAGTGGTCTTTCAACATATTTAAATGACCGAGTGGTCCGAAGTTTAGGAGAAAAAAAATGTTAAATTTGATATAACTAAATTTGTTAGCTATTATGATTAAAAAAACTCAATTTGTAATTTTTTTAATGATGAATAGTAAGAAGAAAAATTTTGCTTTTGGACACACCCCTCATCTTCTTATTACGGTGAGAGAATTAGAAAAAGAATGTTAACAAAGGTTAAGCCCAGTTAGTAAGAATTTCACTAATAATTCATCCACAGATTGAAATCGTGTTTTCACAGATAATCTATGATGATTTTCAACAATTAAAAGAAAAGCTGATAGTTGTATCATTGGTTGATAAATACGACAATATTTCATGTTTCAAAATAATTGTCACTTTGGGCATATGAAAAAATGCGTCACTTCGGAGTTGTGTACATAGACTAACTACCTGTTTGGATCAGCATTTGTTGGGCCAAGAGTCACTTAATCTGAGCATAAGCCCGTTTGGACAATGAGAGACTGTTTCGGAGAGCTTTTGGGCCATTTCACTTCAGGGCCGAAAGCCAGATTAAATTGTTCGTTTTGATAGCCTGGGGGGCCGGGGGGAGCTTTTTTTAAAATCAGAATTGTGCTCATGGATCATTAGAAAAATAATTACATGTCAGATGATTTGTTTTTCCTCACTCCTCCTCGGTCGTTCCCCATATGCTCAAACCTGTCACATGTCGGATCTGCAATCTCCCCCTGGAAGCCGTGGTGGCCGGGCGTCTAAGCAATGTAGGTGAGTTGTCCATGCATATATTGGCCTCCTAGTACAATACAGTCTCCAGTT
>NW_021634653.1:0-59888 GCF_004799145.2 Neltuma alba
TTTCCCCACCTAGTGTGTGCTTGTCTTGATCTCTAAAAAAAAAAAAAAAGAAAAGAAAATTTAGATGCTTGGGTTGATTGAAATGCTTAGGTTTTTAACTTAGTCATTAAATTAAATTTAAAGTTTAAAAATAAATTAAAAATATCAACAATAAGAATTTGTGACAGAATACAGAGTAGGTAATATTATAATAAAATATACCTTCTAATTTAATTGTAAAATAATACGTAATTTTTTATATAAAAATGCCTCTAAAACCCGGCTTTTTTTTTTTTCAAAAAAACCAGAAAAAGGCCTGACGTACTTAATAACACTAAAAATATATTTTAACAAAGTATGATTTCAGAATTCAGATCAAAACATGGACAAACGTACATTTTTCGTTTCTAGTTCAAGGTTTCAAAAAAAAACAATGATTATCTTTGGAGTTAATAAGGTCAATGTTACATATATTGTTGTGTGCTAATTTAAGGGATAACAATTTTGACATATGAAATGCATGTAAAAGATGCTTTAATAAATAATTAGGATGAACAGTATTGCTTGCAAAATAATTTAGTGGCAAAAAAGCCTATTTATCCTGCCAAAAAGTGATGGTCAAAAGCATTCTGGCAAAGTGAGAAACCATATTGAACTGATCATCCATAGCCACATTATGGTCATAATGGTGAGCAATCCATTGTTGACATTTGACAGTTTTTCTGTTTCTGAGTTGCTGATCATCCTTGGATCTGCGGTAATAAGGATCATCATCATTATTACCCTCTCTTCGTCATCATTATTTCCTTCACAAATCTAAGTCCCTCCATGTTTTGATTCTCTTGTCTCTAGCAACCTCTATGATGAGGCACTTTTTATCTTGTTATGTAATTGCTTTGATGACATATTCTTTAAAGCTTTAAAAATTAATAATTTGAATACACTGCAAGGCTGACGTATGTATTGGTGATTGAGACTACACCTAATACCTAATATGAGAGTTACGTGACAACTTAAAGTTATTAAAAAAATAATTAAACTAGTTAGTTATCACAAATATAAGTTGATCTTCATAAACTATCATCTTTAATCACATGATTGGAACTACATTTTTGTAGGAATCTCTCACAATTAATAGGGGTATTTTGAAGAGAGAAGAGACAAAATTGATTGAAGTGTTATATTTAAAACAAAATTCAATCCCTCCAATTAATTTTTATATTAAAGATAGGACGTGATATATAATATTGCTCTAGCAAAAAGGAAAAAAAAAAGATATATATATTGCAAATTTTGGACTCATTGCTTCATATTTTAATTAAGGACACAAAAATGATTATATTTAAAGGAGTTCTTGTACAATGATTGTTTGATGACATATTCTCTTTACAACTGTATTTTGAGACTTTAATATCATCGATCTAAATTGAATATATATATGTTATTGTGGGACAAAGGTTTGAATATAATAATGCAAAGTTATTGTGATTTGTTGCCTCCTGATTTTCTTTTTTTGCTACCTTCTTTCCTTTATGCCTATCACATACTATTTACCACCAAAATATAAGCTTTCTCATTAGTTAATTATTTAATATGTTTGAAATTAATGAAAGTTGCCTATTTACCCTTATTAAAAATGTGATTAGAAAATTCTCTTTTTTTTCTTCCTATATTAAAACCATCATCTCCTCCTTGTAATAAGGAATAAAAATGAAAAACTATCATTAATTATTCCGTCAACCTCATATTAAAGGAGATTAGTTCATGAATTAATATAATTATTGGTTCTTACTAGTTGGTTGAATTTTGATTTTATTTCTTTTAGTTTTAAATCATAAATTTTTGTCCCTATTGTTTCTTAAAGACTTGGTCAATATTTAACAATGTTAACTTTTAGTTAATACTGTTAACACACCGTTAAATATATAAACTAAAATCAAAACTTATTAAAAATATATGGATTGAACAAGTTTGGATTTAATCCTTGTACTCCTCTAATCTTAAATATAAGACTTTTTTTGTAGTATTTTATATTTAGGATTGGAAAAGTCTTCACTAGTTTTGATTTTGGTTCAAATACTTCATAAAGTTACTCAACTAAGTATTTAGGAAACCATGAAACTATAGATATCAAATGTCATGACTTGAAATTACATAAAAGCAAGTCTTTGTAGCCTTCTTCAAAATAACATTTGGCAGCGGATTGTTAGTTTGGAAAATGTACTTTTGCAAACCTCAAAAATACGGCCGAACAATTTCCTTTTAGTAAAAAGTCTATTTGAGGTGTTAATAATGTTAGGCCCAGCCAATCATCTAAATGATAGTCCATGTACACGACATATATGAGTTTCAGTCCCATAGAACACATGTGTCCAGCTGCAAACGAAACCAGCAAGGTGGTGTCCCTGTTGTGAATAATAAGACAGACGCATTTTTGCTTAAGATAAAATTTTTCTTATATACTCTTCCACCTCTTATTATAGATCTTTTTAACTAAATTATACTGTTTAAAAAAATAATTAAAATTATTTAAAAGTAATTAATATGTAGCAAATATAATTTTTTTTAAATATACCCCTATATATACATGAATAAATGTGGAAGAGTAATAATGAGATAATCAAGAAAGAGAATGTATTAAATACATTAAATTAAGAATAAAATAGGTAATATATTTAAATTCTCAGATAATTCAAAAAATATCTTATAAAAGTACAAACCTATTCAAAAATTGGATATTATAATAAGAGATGGAAGAGTACTTATCTTGTATACTGTAAAAGTATTTTTAAAACCATGGTTTAATTTTTACCCAAACACCTCAATATAAGAGTTAATTAAAGTTAGATTTAATCTTAAATATAAGACATCGATTTATTTTTTCCTTCAAATTTATAGTTTTTACCCTAATATATCCTTTTGATTATAGGAGATTCCAACCTAAAGGTAATTCTAATTTAGATAAATAAAATTATTTAGGAAAGTCAATACAGATTTATTATAATAACTAAATTAACTAATTTTTAATATTTGAATATTATATAAATCTCTCTCTCTCTCTCTCACACACACACACACAAAAGTCAGGGTAGTACAGAGCGTAGCCATCGGATGGCTCTGCAACGACTCCCGTCTTGGCTCTTGTAAACCATGGGTGCCCGGAACCACGCATAAGCAAGTTCACACCAGGATGCCAAAAAATACGTAAGTTCACACCAGGTGGCAGAGCTAGGGCGGACATTGGAATGCTCAACGGCAATACTTTTATATTTATCTATTTTTTAAAATAGTTTTTGTAATAGTTGTATATATCAAATATTTTATCAAATAATAGTTTAAGTTAATACACATGATTAATAAGAATATTTAGACATATTTTAAAAGTAGGTTGTTTAACTTAAAAGGCAACAGGATCATATTATGTTCTGAAAAGAATTTTAAGAAACACTTAATATCTCAATTTATAGGAAGTTAACAAGCTCACGTAATATTAATATACCTCACAAAATTATTGAAAATAATATACTAAATATAGATAACTTTATATTGATAATTTTACGTAAAAATAAAACATCAAAACATGTAAATACATTTTAAATAACACTGAATTAAAAATATAGATACAATAAGAAATGAGAAATAAGAAAAAAATTTATAAATAAAGATCTGATATTAAGGGAAAAGAAAAAAGAAAAAGACCCCTAGGTAAAAAGGTACTAGTTTTGGTGTTTATAACAATGCTTAGCACCATGATACTTATTGCTGTGGTAAATTTATACTATTTAGATATAGTTTTAATCGTTTAGAATTAAATTTTTAACTGATAATTTTTAAATAGAAAAATTATTTTTTTTTAAAATTTATAGTTAAAAGATTACATTTACTTTGGATTATCATCATCCCTTAAAAAAAAATTTTTAAATAAAACTATCCATATTATATGAAAGAATGAACAATAGAGTTTTAACTTTTGAAACAACTATACAACTTAATCTATATTAGTACTTTAAAAAAAAAACATTATAATTAGCAGTGATCCAAAAAGTAATAGAAGCACAAGAAACAACAAGTAACATGAATCAGCGAGTAAAATATGAGATAAAGGATGATGCTTGATCGTACCTTAAATAGGATTAAAGATATTAATCTCTTTCATAAATTTTTAGGAATTTTCTAAAACTTTGTGCATCTTTTTTAAAATTACCCTTAAAGACCGGAATTTTTCAAAATTTTGTCTAATACAATGCCTTATTTGTATTTCTATTATTTTACTTAGCTATTATCCAATCATTATTTGGGCAAGTAAGATATTACACAATTACATATTCATCTTATTTATAAGTTATTTTCAATATGTTTTACGAGAAGTAAGAACAATTTTAAAATTTATTAACTTTGTCTAATATATTTTAATTTTATTCTTATTAAATATGAATGAACCTTCTTGAATTAATCGATAAGAATAACCTTTTTAGAGTAATTTCAAGAAACAACTTTTTATAATCAAACTATACTAACAACAATGTCAAATCTATTATGGTCCTATAAACCAACTTATTATGTAATATTATTATCCTTATTTTGTAATAAATTCATAATAAACATATCACATACAATTCTAGGCCTTTGGCCAATTACTAGCATGCATGCCATAACATAATAATTGAAATGACACAAAAACATGATAATGTATGAATAAGTTAAATACAGATTGTTCTAGGGTGGCAATATGCAGTAAACAACATAATTTATAGATATAGGAGGCGCTACAAGTCAACAATATAGCTATAATCCTCTTAAGCTTTCTTTGATGTCTCTTCTCTAAAATTTTTACCTGGAAAAATATTAAACAATGAGAATGAGATAACGTCTCAGTAACTAAACCCCTCTCTATCATACACACTAGCATGGGGCTAGTGAGGTGTTTAGTGGGATACACAGATTTAGTAACAGTTAATAGACATTTATTTAATAGTTAAACTCAAAATGACTAGATAAGTCAAATATTTCAACCAACCTCATGCAATTGATCATGTCGTCTGCAATCACTAAACCTAAATCCACTCTTATATTTTTCTTATTTTCGTTCACTGGACTCATGTGCTAAGTGTTTTTTTATTTGACTGGCTAATCTCATAAGCTCACTACATGAGTGATGTGGACCCTCCTCGAAGAACTAGGAAATGTCGCGGTCCCTTGAAGAATAGGTAAGACAATAATAGTAGTCAACCATAGAGCTTCATATGGAGGCAATATCATGTGGCAAGTATATGGATCTCAGTAACTCTAATCATCTCCTTGCTCAACCCAACTAGATAAATAGAATTCACAATAACACATTTATATGCATAATCAAATGAATTCCAGAATAATACCTCATAGTCATAATCATTAATTTTCTAATAACATAAACGATTCAAACAACCCTTTTAAAATAGTATCCCACATGACAATTTATATACAAAACATAATATAAGTATACAAAAATGGTTATAAAATCACTTACCAACCTCATATTAGAGCATGCAATAGATAGAAGTTTAGTTACTTAGTCTTTTAGCTAACAGTCAAATACAACCAAGACTCGAACTCGAAAACGCCAATAGGGTTTTATATCTACAAACAAAATTAAATATTATCTTTATAGTATTAGAGTAAGTTACTCACAAAGTTTTAGCTTCTAACTCTCCTTCTAAAAGCTCCAATTATTACCTAGAATTCTAACTCGAAAGGCATTTTTTTTAAGATTTGGGAATAAGAACACACACACAGAGAGATATATATATATATATATATATATATGATTTAGATTCAATTCCTAGGTTCCCTTAACTTAAATTATTGTTTAAATTATTAGGTTATGTTATCATAATCATTAAATTCATAACCTACATAAAATCCCCAATTTTAGTTTTATGTTCTATCTTTAAAGAACTTAGACAAATAGATTTAATATGAGTTATATTATTTTCACTACAGAAGTTAAATCATTAATTTGACTATTGAATTTAATTTCATATCTATCACGAGTCTATTCTTCAAATTGTGACTTGATCTAATAGTAAACGAATTTAAAAACAACATTTTATTATTCATGATTTTATCTATAAAATTTGAAAAAATGAGTTCAAAGCATACCTAATAACTACTCAATCTCAATATTAGATCAAAATCCAACCACTGAAATTGACGAGTTGGATGTCACAAATAGGTTGACAAAATTTCAGCTCAATCCAATAGTTTACAAACTTAAAAAACTGGGACTTTTCTAAAACTGCCTCATGTGTTTGAAAATTGTTTTGGCTTATTCTTAACTCTAACGTACCACTTCCTATATATAGGCTTATAGAGCACTCTCATTTTAGTATTTAGTTGATTTGGGACTTCTATATCATGTGATGGTATTTGTTTCTATAATATTACAAACACACATTCACACTACAAAAAAAAGATGATTTAGCAGCGTTACATTTCTAACGGTTCAGAAAAACCACTACAAATTCAGACATTTCTAGCGGTTTTCACACAAACTGCAAGAAATCCATAGCCCTTTGATCAGAAAGCGAGTGGGCCCCATATTTCTAGCAGTTAGGGGTCAACCGCTAGAACGTGACCGCAACAACTGTTTGTGCTTTTTGGTGTTGAGTTGGCGTCATATTTCCAGTGTTTCATTTCTAGCGGTTTTGCTACTGGAACCGCTACCAATGCAACGAACTAACAGCTAGAAATTTTTAATTTTTCTTGAGGAGTCATGACATGTGGCTGAATGCAGGTGGTGGTGGAGTGTAATAGCTAGAAATTTCTAGCGGTTTAAATGAAACTGCTAGAATTTTCTAGTGGTTCCACGAAAACCACCAAAAAATCACGGCCTATATATACCCCACCACCGCATCATTTTCACTGTTTGGTGAATTTTGAAGCGAAGCTCTGCCGAATTCTCTCCACGAAGTATATCCAGATCCAGATCCAGTTCCAGTTCCAGTTCCAGACTCATATTTTCTGGTAAGAATAGTAATTTATTTATAAATAATTTTTTTATTTTATTTATTTTATTATATTTTTTACATTAAGTTTGATTAGAGTAGCTTAATTTAATTAGAGTTAAAGAAATAATTATTATTTGATATAATTATTTATTTTAATAATTGTTAGTTGTAAAATATACTTTTCATTATAATTGCTATTTGCTGTTATTAAGATGAGTCGTCGAGTAGGGAAGGAGCCGATTGATCATGAGAGAGCAGGACTTAGCGAGGATCATGGTGGTGGGGGTCATGATGCTGGTGAGCCATTCCCGAGTATTCATGACTACAATCTGAACGAGGAGGATATCCTGAGTTTCATGGAGCATGATAATGATATCTAGCAGACTAAGGAGGCTCATTTCTCGGGGGGATGAACAACCCATGGTGATGCTGGCGAGGAGGAGGAGGAGGAGGAGCAAGTTCAGGGGAATGAGAATCCCTATTCTGAGCAGCGTCCTACTCCCAGACGCTAACCCGTTTTGAAGTAGAATTTAAGGGTAGTATTTATTTAACTTTTTTAAATTTGACAACTATTTAATTTATATAGAAATTATTTTAATTAATTAATAAATATATAATTAATTTCTTAATTAAATTGCAGACTCTAAGGGGAACGGGTCCTATAGGAGGTTGACAGTCAGAGAGCTTTTTATGACGACGAGTGAATGGGTGGTTGTGCCGCTGAATGAATTGGGCCAACCGATTGAGAAAGGTGGCCAGCTGTATAATAAGTATGTGCTCCTTCTTAGTCAGTAGTGGACTATGTTCCCCATTTGTGAACGATTGGAAGAAAATCACTCTCGAGAAGAAGCAACAAGGTTGGAAAATGATGAAAATAATATAAAATTATTATTTATAATTTTTTAATTTAAGTAAATGAATATACATTTTAAATTATTGAATTGTTTGATTGTAATTTTTTATTCATTTAATTATTTTTTATTTATAATATTTTTGAATTAGTTAAATGATATATATTTTTTTATTTAAATACTTATTGTTTGATTATAATTTGTTATTGATGTCATTTATTTTTATTCATATATTTTTAAATATATATTTTTTATTTAAAGCACTTAATTAATTGTTTGTATTTAAATTTTTAATTAATTAATTAATTACTTACTTATAATATTTTTAAATTAGGTAAATGAAATATATTTATTTAAAATTACTTAATTGTTTGATTGTAATTTGTTATTGCTATAATTTATTTTTATTTATAATTTTTAAAATTATTTAAATGAATATATATTTTTTATTTAATTAATTAATTTTTTGATTACAATTGTTATTTATTTCATTAATTTATTACTTATAATAATTTTAAATTAGTTGAATGAAAAAATATTTTTATTTAAATTACTTATTGCTTGATTATGATTTGTTATTGATGTAATTTATTTTTTATTTATAATATTTTTAAATTAGTTAAATGAATATATTTTTTTATTTAAATTGCTTAATTGCTTGATTATAATTTGTTTTTATTTAATTTATTTTTTTTATTTATATAGTGAAATGAATATAATTCTTTATTTTTTAATTACAGAGTAATTTATATTGGGAGATGAGTTGAGGGCGTACACGATCAAAAGACTTTAGGTGGCATGGAAAAACAGGAGGGCTGACCTGTGGCGGGAGAAGAAAGGTGACGGGACGAGACCCCTACAGGAGATATTGGCAGATATACCTGGTGGAGTCTCGGAGCAAGACTGGTCGAGTTATGTTTATTTTAGGATGTCGGCTGACCATATGGTATGATAGTATTGCATTAATTATAATTTTTTTTTATTTTTGTCCAATTTGACTAATTTAATTTAATTTTTTTACATTTTGTTTTAAGCTCTTTCCCAGAGAAATACTGGGAGCGTCAAGCAGCAGATAATATGTCATAGGGCTGGATCCAGGAGCTTTGCTATCACTTATGACGAGATTGTAAGTACTTGAAAAGAATTTGTTAAATGTGTATATGTATTTAATTTGTAATTAATAATTTCTTTCATTTCATTTACAGAGAGAAAAGACGCGGCAGGAGCGAGGATACACGCCCACCTATGGCGAGATGTGACCGATTCTGTACAGGCCTCAAGATGGGCTTGTGTCGGATGAGGTTGAGGAGATGGCGGTAAGTAATTAATTAAATATTAATATCATATTACAGTATAAATATTATTTCATACTAATTTGTTTAGGATTAAGGTTTTGATGATAACAAAGTGAATAATTTGTGTTTCAGCATGTTGATCGATCATCTGATCGATCAAGGTTTTATCGATAAGCTGATAGATAATAACTTTGTTTAATTAAGTAAACTCAGTAGAAACTTTGATCGATAACGTGTTAGATGATGTGTTGATCGATCATTTGATCGATTATTCTTAACTCAGTTGCGTATGAAAATCTGGGATAAATTATTGATCACTTGATCGATAATTGGGATACAAATTTGATAGGTGTTTATCGATCACATGATCGATAAACTGATTATCGATGAAGAGACAGATAAATGGTAATGCACTTTACTCATTCTATATTTTGCTTTTGTTGCCATTTATCGGTCACATTATCGATAAGCCATTTATCGATAATATGATCGAACATTGCCTCATAACTTTTTCGTGCAGGAATTTATTTCAGTGGCTTACCGATCACCTGATCGATAAGACAATTATCGATCACATGATCGATAATCAACATATCTTTGTTACATTGTGGCTCTTCGATCAGCAGATCGATAATCAGATTATCAATAATATTATCGATAACCACACTTCTTGTTTACTTTGTTTTCACATAACATGATCGATAAATTAGCTCTTTAGTTTTACAAGAAAAAATCTCTTTATCGATAACATTATCGATCAATTCTTTATCGATAATCTATTCGATCAACTTACATAGCATGTGCCTTCACAAAATGTACTTTCGTCTATTGTTTATCGATAAGGTTATTCATCATCCATTTATCGATAAAGTGTTCGAAAATTAGGGATTCAAAAGTTATTTCTATAACACTCTATTTATTGATAACCTGATCGATCAACAAGTGTTCGATCACTTGTTCGATCATGAGGCGATTTCAGTTTAAAACTTAAGTCTCAATGTTTCTCAAAATTTTAACATATATTTCATTCGAGCTTCTCTTAACCTTCATAAATGTATTATTTCACTATTCAAAGAGTTTCAAAATCAAAAGCGACCTTGATCTTCATTGTCCATGTATCATAGAATAATGTCACTATTTCCTTTTATCGATCACCTGATCGATAAACCGTTGATCTATCACTTGATCGATAATCCTAGTTATCTGGTTCAAAAGCTTTCACTCAGAATAATCGATAACCTGATCGATCAAGTAATAATCGAACATCACTTCGATTAAGCATGTTCAGTTACTACCCAGCGCATCTAACAACTGATTGATTCTAACCATAAACTATGAATATTCGTTTATCATTTGTTCGGTACTATTTTTGATCGTATTCAACAAAAAAGGGAGAACTTACTGAATTAATGTATTCTTTCAGATTACAAAGAAAATCCCAACGGCACTCCAACGGTTGTTCAAGTAGCCTGTAACCTACCTTATTAGAAGCATTAATGGCGGAAACCGTTGCAACTGGAAAAACACGCAACCAGACTCACAACGGCTAGAAGCTCTTCCGTCTAACGGTTACTAAACGAACTCAACTATAAAAGGCGCGAAGAAGCATTAAATGAACAGATTAAATACGCGAGCTACCCTCTGTTGATTTTTACTGTTGCATTCAATACTCTGTTCTTCCATAGCACCGAGCGTCAGTGATTATCATTTATTCACTCTGTAAGAGAGTTTATTTACTACTCATTAATCACGTTTGTGTGATACTCAAGGGTGTGGACTGTTGAGTAAGTCTGTAACCTTACGGGAAGTAAGGGGGAGTGATTGAGAGTTTCAATTACTGTACTGAGGCGCCAAGAACCCGATCAATCTTGGAACATAGTGAAATACTCAGAGGTGTTCTGAGGACTGGACGTAGGTCAAGTGGTTGAGACCTAACCAGTATAAATCTTGTGTCTTCCTCTCTACGGTGAAATCATTCTAAACTCACACTCTCTGTTTCCGATAGCTCTTTGTTTTAATTTCATAAAATTTTATAATTCACCCAATTCACCCCCTCTTGGGTGAGATTGCCACTAACATAATTAATGTCTTTATATTAATTTTGATAGGCGCGGATGACTCAAGTCGATACCGAGTTTTATGAGTCTCAGGGGTCTGCCTTGGATCCGACCGTCTCACTTTTAGCGGGTCGTGGCCAAGCACAGTACCCTGGTCAAGTTAGCGGGCTCGGTCTTGTACCCACACTGACTAGGTTGGCCCGCTCAGGTTGCGTTGGCCTTTCATACACTATGGGGAGCTCTTAGGCGAGCACAGGAGTGAAGCGACTGGGTTTCTCGTCCTCAGACAAGCTGCGATAAGAGATCAAGTGAGAGATGGAGGCCAGGATGGAGGAGCGTGATCGTCAGTTCCAAATGCCGCTTGACCAGTTGAAGGCAGCTGCTATGGCCATGCGTGATGTGGTGATCACTATCGCTCCAAACATCCTGATTTCTGAGATCCCTAACATACACCTGCCACCAATCCAGCCCTACACGACCAGCAGCTAGTCTAGTCCCGGCACGATCAACAGCCAGTCCAGCCCCAGCACAATCAGCAGGAGGATCCAGCGGCCGATGATCACGATGATGCTGCTTCTGCCCCTCACCCCTGATTTCTTCTGTTTTCCTTGTGTAGGGTTTTATTTGGATTTGGATTTTATTATCTTATGTTTTATATGGATATTTATTTAAATTTTATGTTTATTTGTTTACTTTTATTATTTATTTTTATAATTTTATTTATATCAAGTATTAATTAATAGATTGTTGCACTATATAAAACATGCTAAACATATATCCTTTTAACATTAAAATTCTTTCTTGGAATATGTATTTTAATATTTAACATATCATGGAATTTTTTTAATTTTATGCATACATATATTATTGATACCTTTTAATACCTATTTATTATTTTATTATTTTTGTGAAATTTAATTTAATAAATATCAATTTATTGTAACTGACACTTTCTAGCAGTTATGAACCGCTACAAAACTTGGAAAGTGTTAACAATTTCTAGCGGTTACTACTCGTTAGAAAAGTCACCTGTTACAGTGAAATTCGAATTTCCCTCCTCTCTCGAAGTTTCCAGCAGTAGTAAACCCCTAGAACACAAATAATCATTGGCAAAAAATTTCTAGCAGTTAGAAACCGCTAGAAAATGGATAACTGTTGGCAAATTCAAATTTTCCTCTCGGCTCGAAACTTCTAGCGGTTATAAACCGCTAGAAAGTCTGTAATCGCTAGAAAATCTTCTGAATTCAAATTTCTAGCTCTTAAAACTGCTAGAAATTTTTAGTGGTTTAGAACCACTACAAAAATTTGACCATTATCTATTTGTTGTCAACGTCCTTTATAAGCTCAAGAATTCCATCAGAAATTCATTTTAACTTCTCTTTGAGCTTCCCATGTCATATGTTCACGAAATTTGAGCAACATTAGTGATGGGTAGGTCGTGGATCAACTTGCATCAGTCGACTCCACAATACTTGGTTGTTCTGAACTATTTCTTGGATTTTGCTTTTGCCAATGCCACCGTAAATGGTAAGATTCAATGTTCATGTCCTAAATATAATTTCAAGAAGCGGCATCCCAGAGATATTATTAGAGAACATTTGATCTTTAAGCCCTTTTGGTGAGAGTATGTATTTTGGCAACTACATGGGAAACAAGCAGATATGGTTGCTGAGTCAGTTCTAGTAGTTTCACGGATGGGAGTTCGAGCGGAAGAAGCCGATGCCGTGAACGATACTGTGCGTGATGCTTTTGGCATTCACAAAAGTGAGGATCCCAACAAAGATGAAGTAGAGGAGCCTCAACCGGAGTTTTTTACAAATGAAACTGCTCGAGAATTTTTTGACCTGATGAGTGAAGCTGATAAGCCTCTTTATTCTAGGTGCACAAAGTATTCTAAGTTATCATTCTTGGTGAGGTTGTATCATATCAAATGCTTGTGTGGTATGTCGTACAAGGCGATGTCCATGCTCTTGGAATTACTGAGAGATGCTTTCCCTCAAGCTAAATTCCTTCCATCTTTTTATGAAGCAAAAAAGATTATCAACAAGCTTGGCTTGAACTACAAGAGGATAGATGCATGCCCAAACGACTGTATGTTGTACTGGGGAGATGATGCAAACAAGGAGATTTGTACGAGATATAAGATGTCTCGTTATAAGTCTGTACAAAAAGGGAAAAAGCAAAAGAAGAAACCAGCAAAAATTCTTAGGTACAATTCATTATAATCTATTACTTGTTCCGTCTTTAAATATTCGATATTTGAAATTCTCAATACAATTGATTATAATGTGTTACTTGTTTAGTCTTTAAATATTCGATATTTGAAATTTTTAATACATTATTTCCTTAGATACTTTCTTTTGAAACCGTGGGTGCAAAGAATGTATATGTCATCAAAAATGGCTCAGCATATGAGGTGGCATGTGACTGAGAAAAATCTAGACGGCAGGTTAAGGCACTCACGAGATTCAGAGGCATGGAAAACATTTGATGTGAAATTTCCAGACTTTGCCAGCGATCCTAGAAATGTATGTCTTGCATTGCCAACCGATGGTTTTAATCCCTTCAGAAATATGAGCACAAGTCACAGTATCTGGCCAATGGTGTTAATTCCATACAATCCACCACCTTAGATGTGCATGAAGCAGAGCTCCTTTTTTTCTTTCCATGATCATTCCTGGCAAGAAAGCACTGGGAAATGATATAGACGTATACCTGCAACCGTTGATACATGAATTGATCGACCTGTGGATGATGGTGTTGAGAATTATGACTCATATGACAAGTGACTATTCAATCTCCGTGCAGTCTTCTTGATATGGACAGTAAGTGATTTTCCTGATTGGAACGTGCATACTGGGTTGGCCTGTCCTAAATGCAATTTTGATGCCGTGCCATGTCACCTTCCACATAGTTACAAGTGGTGCTTCATAGGACATTGACAGTTTCTTGATTCCAAGTACAAATTTAGATTGCAATGGATTCACTTTGATTGGAACAGGAGAAGAGAGATCCTCCTGTTACTTTGTTTGGTGTGGATATTTTACGGTAGTTAGAAGATGTTCACGTCGAGTTTAGCAAGAATGTGGATCTCGAATGACTGGCATGACGATCTCGTGGGACATCTGATGTGCAACCTATGCAATGGCCGAAGAGAAGCATATTTTTCATTCCTCCTTATTGGGAATCTAATTTGCTACGACACAATTTGGATGTTATACACATTAAAAAAATGTGTGTGATAATGTGCCATATATGTTGCTCAACGAAACTGGAAAGTCCAAAAACCATCTCGCAGCTAGAAAATATTTACGGGCCTGGGGAATTTGTGAAGAGGCTTGGCCTGAAAAACCGACAAGTTTCAACCAGCTAAATTCACCTTGATAAAGCAGAACAAGGATATCTTCCTTTCGATGCTGAAGAATATAGAAGTACTTGATGGATATTCTAGCAACATCTCAAGGTGTATCGATCTGCATGCTTGAAAGGTTACTGGGTTAAAAAGTCATGACTCCCATGTTCTTGTGCAAGAGTTACTTCCATTGGCCTTGAAAAACACACTTCCTTCTGATGTATCAGTGGTTTTGGCGGAATTGTGTTCAAGAGTCATTTTCTTGTGGAGCTAGAGGAGCTTGACGAAATTGGCATTAACACGGACACTGAAGAAGATGGTGCCGTCCCCAGCGAAGAAGATGACGACAGCGTTAAGGTGTTTTGGCTTCTTCTTCTTTTTTTCTTTTTTTTTCCCCTCCATATAGAAGTCGCATATCCAGGTCAGCAAATGAGCGTGCCCAGTCAGCAGTCAACATCAGCAATCTAAACTGTGTTAGTGAACTTAACACCATTAATACCAGCTCCAAGTCCTTTTCAAACTACAAGGACCAACGGTTATAGACAAAATAAATTTGAGGGACCAAAAATATTGACTTCAAATTTCAGGGACTAAACCAAAACAAAGTTAAAGTGTGAGGACCAAAAATGATATTAACCCTTATATAAAAATTAAAAATACAAATATTATAAAAGAAAATAAAAAAATATAATATATTTATTATTTTGTTAAATATTTGAATTCAAAATATAAATTATTAGAAATTTTTTAATAAAATATAAAAATTCAATTCAAATAAATAATAATATATTAAATTATATAATATATATTAAATTATGTATATAATATTTATTATATATATTTGTATTTTTTATTAGAAATATTATATATATCTATTTTTGTAAAAGACTTTCACAGGTGTTTCTCAGCTCAACTGGCAAAGGCTTCAGCATGCGCGCAAGAGGTCACAGGTTCCAACCAACACTTCTTCACAAATTGGCTCAATTTGTGACATGGCAATAACATGGATAAGGCAATGACGTGGCTGCATAGGAGAGAGGAGGAGTTGAGGTGGCATCCAGTGATGGACACGTGGCGATGACGTGAACGAAGAGATGACGTGGCAACATGCCATTGATGGCAGCCCTTGATGATGTGGTGGCTCATAGTGATGGACACGTGGTGATAATGTGGTATTTTAAATTTACAAAATAAAAAAATTTAGCGATGGATTAGTGATGGAAATTTCCGTCACCAATTTGTGACGAAATGTTGCATCACAAATCCATCATTATTTTGTGACGGAATTTTTGTGGGATATCCGTTATTAATTAGTGACGGATTAGTGACGGAAATTTTCCGTCACTAATCCGTTGCTAATTATCGATGGAATTTTAAATTCCATCACTAATTATTTAGCAACAGTGGAATTAGTGACGGAAAAAATTCCGTCGCTAATTCCGTCACTAACTGAATTCCGTCACTAATCCGTCACTAATTTTGATTAGTGATGGAAATTCCGTCACTAAATTTCATCGCTAATTTGATGTTTTTTTGTAGTGTTTATGGCGTTTTGACCATACTGTGTAGCGGTTCTCATAACCACTAGAAATCTATTTCTTGTACTTGATTTTCTAGCGGTTTGTCTAATCGTTACAAATGTTATTTGTTGTTGTTAAAATCGCTAGAAATTTCATTTTAACCGTTACAAAATACATGTTTTTTTTTGTAGTGTCACATACACCTAGTCATGATTAATTAAATTTGTCTATATTTTAACCTCTATTAACTTTTTGCTAAAAGATATTTATTTATAAATTTAATTGAATTCTAGGCATAAAAATTTAGTATTTTACAAAATATACGTATTTTAGAATTTAAATAATAATACTAATATTTAAGGTCGGGTAAAAATGAAGCTAATTAATGACGAGAAAAATTAATAGCGCATGCTTTATAATTAGGCCCAAACAAGTGGTAGGTTTTAATTTGCAGCTTCCACCGAGGTGTCTTTCTTCCACAACTGTTTGTTTTCATTTGAAGAGTTGATAATGATTTTTGGGCTCCCCCCCCCCCCCCCCCCACTCGAAACGGCAGTTGCCATTGTTGAATGAGTAGGCTTTTTTTTTTTTGCCCCCCCGTTAACATATCTTTTTCGTCCAGTGAGTAGACTTTTGCGGTTGAAAATCAACACGTTATTACCCAATTGGAGAATACCCATTCATGTGACTGTAGCCAATGATACTATGATGCCATGGAGACTCGAAAGAAGCTATATCTTCAAAACTTACGTTTGTCTCTGGATTACAAGAATGCCTTCTTCGCAGTAACTGCTGTGGGCAGCTTGAACGAGAACGTTCTCTTCAGTATGACTAACTCACCAACAAAGGCCATGCTTTTCCTCTTACTCTTCAGAATCCTCCTTTTCACTATCTGCGTCATTTCCTACACTCCTGATGATAATTTTGCAGTCAATTGCGGTAGCTCCGGCAATTCTTCTTTAGTTGGCCGGAGCTGGACTGGAGATATAGACTCAGAACAATTCTCTCCGATCAAATTCCTCGATAGCAATGACTCATCGGTAAGTGCCAAGGCACCTTTCAAAACAACCCCTTACAATACCGCGCGTGTCTCTCGCTCTAAATTCTCCTACTTGTTTCCATTGAAGACCCACGGCCAAAAGTTTATTCGCCTTTACTTTTACCCATTTTCTTACGACCCCAACTTCCTTCGCTCGGACTCGTTCTTCTCCGTCAGAGTTGGATCTCACACTCTTTTGAAAGACTTCCATCCTTCAGTCACCGCCGATGAGGCTGGCAAAGAAACCATTGTACGAGAGTACTGCGTCAACATTCATGACCCCAGCGAGGGGCTTATGATAACCTTCACGCCCAACGGATCTCATCCGAACGCCTATGCTTTTGTCAATGGCATCGAGGTTGTCTCTATGCCCGCCTTTCTTTATTACACAGACCAAGAAAACCAGCTGGCAGGGATGATGCTAGATGGTGGAACCCAGCAGTATCCAGTTCAGAATAGCAATGCTCTCGAGACTATGTACAGAGCTAATGTTGGCGGAAGTCAGATTCCTTCCGATAAAGACACAGGCATGTATCGTTATTGGCACCAGGATATTGACCACTTGGAGAGGGAGCGATTGCATAGTATTTCAGTAGTTTTTGGTTTGCATCCAGTATATAGAGATGATCAAAATTATTTTGCACCTGATGAAGTATACATGACTGCCAGAAATTATGGGATGAAAGAAACGTCCAAATTTAATGTGACTTGGGAATTTGAAGTTGACTCAGAGTTTTTTTATATGGTGAGATTGCATTTTTGCGAGTTTGATGAACACATTGAAAAAGCTGGAGACAGAGTTTTCCAAATCTTCATAAATGACGCTTTGGTGGAGTCTGTCGCCGATGTGATGTTGTGGACTCAGAATCAGAGGAATGTTCCTGTGCATAGAGACTACGCGGCGTCGATGCAGGGCAAGGGAAGCTTGAAGAAGCTGAATCTTTCAATTAAGTTGCAACCAACCCCAACTGCAAGAAGCACTTACAGAGATGTTTTATTGAATGGTATTGAAATTTTGAAAATAAGTGACAGCAATGATAATCTGGCAGGTCCTAATCCTGATCCACCTCCATCTCCCCCACTAATATCCTCCAAGTCATCGAAAAACAGAAACAATGCTAAGGTAATTTCCATTATCGTTGGGGCAACATCAGGCTTCATCGTGCTGTCTCTTATTGTTCTGCTCATTTTCCGGCAATTCATTAGAGCTCCGGTCAAGGAAGGATCTTCATGGTGGGGACAAAAATCAGTAGACTTGTCCAAGAAAAACAAACCCTGTGGGTCATCATCATTACCGTCCGATTTGTGTCGCTACTTTTCTATAGATGAAATAAGAGCAGCCACAAGTAACTTCAATGATATTTTCATTGTGGGGGTTGGAGGGTTTGGTAATGTCTATAAAGGCTATATTGATGAAGGAACAGTCCCTGTGGCCATCAAACGGCTCAAACCAGGTTCCCAACAAGGCCTCCGTGAGTTCCAAACTGAGATCGAAATGCTCTCTCAGCTTCGTCACAATCATTTAGTTCCTCTCATTGGTTACTGCAACGATGGCAACGAGATGATCCTCGTTTATGAGTTCATGGCTCGTGGGACCCTCCGGGACCATATTTATGATTCTGATAGCCCTCCACTTTCCTGGAAACAAAGGTTGGCGATGTGCCTTGGTGCGGCGCGTGGACTCCATTATCTTCATACTGGTGTGAACCGCAATATAATCCACCGTGATGTGAAATCCACAAATATCTTAATAGATGAGAAATGGGTGGCCAAGGTTTCGGATTTTGGACTATCCAAGATAGGACCCACGGGGTTGTCCAGGTCTCACATAAGCACGGTGGTAAAAGGAAGTATGGGTTACTTGGACCCGGAATACTATAAACGTCAAAGGTTGACTGAAAAGTCTGACGTTTACTCTTTTGGAGTTGTATTGCTGGAAGTATTGTGTGGGAGACCTCCTTTGATACGTAACGTGGAGAAGCAGAAACTAAGTTTAGTGGAGTGGGTTCGAAAATGTCATCACGAGGGTGTGATTCATCAAACGGTTGACCCTTTCCTGGTAGAAAGTATCGCACCAGTGTGCTTAAAAGCGTTTAGCGACATGGCACTGAAGTGTTTGGTGGAAGATGGAAATGAACGCCCTTCAATGAACGACGTCGTGTGGGGCTTAGAGTTTGCGTTGCAGCTTCAAGAAGGCACAGAGAAGGTGGGGCTTCTGGTTGATGAGGGCGACATTGAAGGAAAGAGCGAGGAAAGGGCTCTAATAAGGAAAACGACAAATGTGGAAGAAAGAGAAAGCAAAGTGAGTTTCACGAGCAGTGATGAATCAAAAGGACGCAGGTTGACTAGTTCTAGCAGTGAAGATCAATCTTTAGTTTCTGGATTGATCTTCTCTGAGTTGGGACATCCATCGGTTCGATGAAGAAGTAATCCAGTGATATTTGCTAGGTGATGAATTTTAATTTCGTCCTTTTCCAAATAGTAATGACGTCGTTATATTGCTGTATGTCTGTTACAGCAACTCAACTTTTATTTTCTATCTGTATAAATACAAAATATGCAAGCAGAAAATTAAATAATTACTTCTAAAAGTACGCATGATTACCAGATGAGATCACACTTCTTAGATGCAATGCAAGTCTTCAGAGTATGATTTTTATATATCTCTCCCAATTTAATAATATATGACTACAAAATTAAGGGTTCGATTATCTGCGAAATCTTTTCAGACTATTCGTTACCAGCGGCTGTCTGGAAAAAAAAAATCCATAATCCATAGTTCTCACTCGTCGGAATTTAACGTTATTTTACTTTATATATTTTTTATTTTAATAAATAGAAAATTTATTATTTAAAAATTATATTTTAGGTTTAGATTTTTTTAGGGAAAATCGCAAATAAAGACCGTGGAATATACAAAATCGCAATTTGGGTCCTTGAATTTATATAATACTTGTCAGAGACCCGGTCCCAAATAAGAATTATGAAATGTTGATTAAAAGTCAAAAATACCCTTCTGCTTCTCCTTGTCTTTTTTTCATCTTATCCTCTCCTTCTCTTTCCTTTTCTTCCCCTCTATCCTTCTCTCCGTGCTTCTTTTTCCTCCTCCTCATCTCATTCCCCTTCCTTCTCCTTCTTCTCCAGTCCCACTTCCTTGTCCTTAACCCCATATCCCCCAACTTCTCTCATTCTCTCTTTTCCCTCTATCATCTTCTTTGTTCCTTCTCCCAAAGCAAGTGAATAACAGGACTTAAAAGAAGGATGCCAAGAGAAACAATAATTAAGCTCAACAAGACTCCCGCTGGATATTGTTGAAGCCTAGCTTCGACAGGGAATTGGGTTCCAGTTTGTCATCGAGTTCTGCGTTGAAGTCGAAGATGGTTGCAGCGACGATGGCAAGTGTGCGATGATTGCTTGGTGCTCAGACAACGCCCAACAAATCTGGATTTTTATTCTTTATTTCTATTTTAATTTTCAGCTTCTGTTCATAATTGAAAATAACAAGTTTGATAAGTTGTTGAAAATAACAAGTTGACAAGTTCTGATACCCAATTCACGACAAGTTCAGTAATACGAATAACAAGTTTAGGAAGGCAAATAACAACTTCTGATAAGCAATTCATAGAAATTCGAGTTTTTGTGTTAAAATGACAGCATTTTCAGAGTTCTTTAGCAAATAACAAGTTCTGATACACAATTCATGACAAGTTCAGTAAGGCGAATGACAACTTCTGATAAGCAATTCATAGAAATTTGAGTTTCTCTGTTAAAATGACAGGTTCCCATTAGGTTTTCATACTTTTTCTGTTAAAATGACTGAATTTCCACATTGATTTATGAAAATGACAGGTTCAGAATAGAAAATGACAAGTTTTCACAAGATTTTCATACTTTTTTTTTCCTAGAAATACAGTTTGTACATTTCTGACAGCAACCACTTCTGATAAACACAAAATGACAAGTTCACAATGAAAAATGACAAGTTAAGTATGGCAAATGACAAGTTCTCATAACGTTTTCATACATTTTCATACTTTTTCTGCTGGAATTACAATTTGCACATTTCTGACAGTACCAACTTCTGATAATTGCAAAAAAGCTCTAAATTGTTGAAATCAAGTATGATGATTGTATTTCGATGGATAAATCGATCAAGGTGTGGGATGTGAGAAACAAACGAGCCTTAAATACAGTGCTAAATGAATAAAGTTCTCACCTTATATGTAGAATTTGATGGTTTCTTGTTCATATGATATGACAATTTACATTTGGGATTTCATGGTTGAGGATGCACTTGTGAGTGGATATGATTATCATAGTGCATTTGCCGCTGGTGTTGATATGAGCATGCTTCTTGAGGGGCTTATGAGAGTTCTGGTGCTATAGTTTTATACATTAGGAGGAAATGAGAGGTGAAATTGATGATAAAAGATGTTAATCAGAAGTGGTTACTGTCAGAAATCTACACATTGTCATTTTACATACTTAACTTATCATTCGCTATTATGGGCTTGTAATTTACTGTTTATCAGAAGTGTTTGTTGTCAGAAATCTGTACATTGTTATTTTAACAGAAAAATTTACAATTGTATGGAAACGTTATGGAACTTGTCATTTTACATACTTAACTTGTCATTCGCTATTGTAGACTTGTCATTTACTGTTTATCAAAAGTGGTTGCTATCAACAATGTGCAAATTATGATCCTAGCAGAAAAAGTATGAAAATGTATGAAAACATTATGAAAACTTGTCATTTTCCATTATGAACTTGTTATTTCGTGTTTATCAAAAGTGGGTGCTGTTAGAAATGTGCAAATTATAATTCCAACAGAAAAAGTATGAAAATGTATGAAAACATTATGGGAACTTGTTATTTGCCATACTTAACTTGTTATTTTTCATTATAAACTTGTCATTTCATATTTATCAGAAGTTGTTACTGTCAGAAATATGTAAAGTGCAATTCCAGCCAAAAACAGTATGAAAATGTATGAAAATCTTATGGAAACTTGTCATTTTCTATTGTGAACCTGTCATTTGATAAATCAATGTGAAAATCCAATCATTTTAACAGAAAAAGTATGAAAACCTAATGAGAACCTGTTATTTTAACACAGAAACTCAAATTTCCATGAATTGCTTATCAGAAGTTGTCATTCGCCTTACTAAACTTGTCATTCGCCTTACTGAACTTGTCATGAATTGTGTATCAGAACTTGTCATCTGCTAAAGAAATCTGAAAATGCTGTCATCTTAACACAGAAACTCGAATTTCTATGAATTGCTTATTAGAAGTTGTTATTTGCTTTCCTAAACTTGTTATTTGCATTACTGAACTTGTCGTGAAGTGAGTATCAAAACTTGTCAATTTGTTATTTTCAACAACTTATCAAACTTGGTTCAGACATCACCATATTACTGTCAAAACAAACAAGAAATTGCATTGACTTTTTATAAGATTCAAAGTCTAAAATGCTTTCTAAGAATTCTAGCATAGCATCTATCAACGTAAAACAATAAAGAAGCACCTCAAAGAGAGTCTTTAGCTCAGAATCTTCAACAAGCAAAAATTGTTCTAGAAGAATGTTCAACAAAAGAAAGTTTCCCTTTAAAATGTCCGAAGCAACTAGGATCTTTATCTGGACCATTGGCCCCTTTTCCTATAGTTAGATGTTCATCGCCTTCCAGCTCCATACCTCCACCACTGCCAAACAGATCAAAATCTTCCAGGTTATCACCAGTTTTGGTAAATTATTGAAACTCGAGTCATCAAAAACACCAGAAGATGGACCATCTTCATCAGGAAGGAGATTTCTAATGGTGTTAGCCTCAATTTCTTCAAGAGATTTGTATGGTTCATCATCAAGAAGAAGGAGACGAGTTGGAGAGTGAAGAAAGAGGGAGACGACTTGGAAAGTGAAGAAAGATAACTTTAGGACATGTAGACAAGGGACTGCAAAAAAGCAGAAGGGCATTTTTGTCTTTTACCTAACATTTCATAATTCCTATTTGGGACCGGGTCTCTGACAGCAATTATATAAATTCAAGAACCCAAATCGCAATTTTATATATTCCATGGTCTTTATTTGCAATTTCTCCTTTTTTTTTATAAGAAAAGTCAGAGAGTGAGTATTTACAGATTGCTCACTAGTAAGGTTCTTTGCAACACCTAACTTTTATATATATTAATAGGATCATTTTAACGTTTGTGAATCACAAACGCCAGGTTTCCGACCTGGGAAAAGACAGGGAAGTTTTTTTTTTTTCAACAGTAGCATTCGTCGATAAAAAATTTCAAACCTTTAGAATAATTGAAGAGTGATCTACAATCAACCCTGCTTTAACTTAATCTATTATCACCAAGAATGATTTCATATTATGTAATCTCATAATATTATATTAAAAAATATGACAACCATCTTGGTTGACAGCATATACTTGCACCTGGCAGTGCTCACCTCCTTATAGAGGATACAAAATAATATTTCCACAAAGCAAGTAAAGTTACTTGCCTATATAACATATATAATAAAATAAATATTAACTTATTAAGATATTTTACTACATATTTACAAAATATAACATCCATCTCTGCTCTTCAACTAGCTCACATTCTTCTTAAACAACCTCCTTATCCTTCGAGCTACTAGCCTTTGTTGTTCATCATAAATGGGAGGGTGAGATTCTAAAGAATCCCCATAGCAATAATTTCTATCAAACAAATGTGCAGATTACATAAAGCATGCAAAACAAGCCAAAGTAGAACATAACCTTGCAAGCTAATGCAATTAAGCATTTATGCGCAATGACAAATAGACAAGTTGAATAAATAATGCGCAAATAATTGGCAAATACTGCCCCATGTCTATCAGCTACACGTGATCACAGCTAAATAATCCATGCAAGGAATTAAGGATTACATGTTCTCATGCTTTAAATAGTAATATGGCACAAACAGACATGCAGTAATCATACACAAGTGTAAGGTAGGAAAGAACTACTACCTGGTCAGCTTCCCTCCAAACCAAACCTTACCGTTCTCCTTTGTTTCTGCTTTCTTAATGGGCTTGAGCAGATATCAAAACCTATCATATTCGTAAGGGTAGATTAATACTTGATCCAACTATAATTCATAAATTAAATAACTCTCTTCAAATTCCAAATCTTCTTGAATCTCTACCCTCACTAGTTGGTCGTCCTAGACAATTTTCTATATTTATGATATAACTCCCAAAAGGTTTTCCTTTCTTTTATAACTCCAAACAATTACCTTACTTAGTAACTGGTCATCTTTGTCAAAAATATTACCTTTATCTATTATATTTGGGGAGATGAATGATGAGCTCCCCAAACTTAATCATTCTAATGTTCTTTAAGCTTGATTTAACCATCACATTAATGTTCCCAGACTCCAACTTTAACAAAGAATCACATCTTATTTATCAACACAATCCTATACCATGAACATTGCCTTAAACCTTTGTCTTAACATTTGAAAACATGAATCAGCAATTATAGTCCATTTTCCAGGTCCTAATCACTCCTTAATCATCATATTAGATTCTAATACCGTGCATTTTTTTACTGGAAAATAACCTCAGAACAACAAACTCCTAGCCAACTTTCAGCTTCCAAAGTTCCGAATGCATAGGCCTTTGACTTCATAAATTCTTATAACTCTTTTAACATTTATTTAATTAACATAACAAAATTCTATCCTTCCAATTAAAAGGTTCTTAACAGCAACACTACCAACAGTTCAAAACACCAATCAGTGAGGTATATATCGTTCTCAGCTTCCATATTTGAACTCCCACATGTAATACCTCACATATATACACCCTTTTAACTCTTATACGTAGACTGCTATATCATTTAGACATCCAATTCCTTTCCTATTGGTTTGAGTAACTTTAATCTTAAATCTGAAAAATATCTCTACGCATGATTACCTAACACAGGGAGGCATCAAACACCACATCGAATAAGTGCATCGTTAACTTTTAACCTCCACAACATTTCGGACAGCGCAACCTTTGGTTCTGAAACTATTTTCCAGGTTTAAAATAATGTTTAAACCATCATTTTCAAAGTCTCTAGTCATGCCTTAAACTTATACATCAATGACTTAGCATTAAACTTATACATAAATGACTTAGCATTTAACTAGAAGCATAATTCAGCAAAGACCAAATCAGTTTTGAGCTTCAAGATCTTGGGTTTCCAACGCTCTGGATCTTCAAACATGCTTATCAATTAGAGTTCCTATTCTATATTTAGAAACCTCAATCACTGAGTTTTAAATCAGTTTTCAACTTTCAAAGAAGTAAAAACACTTCCCATGTGAGAACCAATTATAACTCCCTTAGAAAATAAATCCAGATTTGAAATCTTGCTGAAGCATTTCAGATTCTTGCATGAAGCGACAGATTGTATATACATATAATATTATACTCTTCCCGACTTACAGAAACTGAAGCTACATACACCGAAACCATATATATATATATATATATATATATATCAGTTCGGTCTCCTTCCCCCCTAGCTCCATGAATTCGAATCCCATAAATCAAAACCCCCATTTTGGTGACTGAAAAATAGAGGCAAAACTCAAATGCAAACAGGATCATCAACATGCAGCAACATTTATCACATCCCAGACTCAATTCGAATACCATACCCGTAAGAGATCCCAGACCCTGTTTTGGCAAGGACAAAACAGAGCCGAAAAGACTATATACAGACTGAAAAACATACATGCAATAACACCATTCATCTATAAAAGCTTCAATCTACTCTCCTCCTTTCTTATTTCATCCGTTTCCCTCATTGTCTCTCACTAAAACCGAAACTCAACCATCATCATCTTCACTGACAGCCACCTCTTGCAGAAAATGGATATGGGAGAGTGATCAGGAGACTTACTTAATCTCAAAACACCGATTGCATTCAGGGATCTACTTCCGATCACGACCTCCGGTGTAACATCCAGACTTTTGGGCCTAGAAGCATCAAAAGTAGTCTGAATTGGATAGGCTACCAAATCCTTTTTGAGCAGAAGTCCCAAAGATGAGAAAGGAAGTCAAAGCAGTTTTAGGGACTAAACTGCAAAGTAAAAGTTTTTCAGGGGCTCAGTATAATCAAGGTCAAAGACTCCAATAAAGTCTCGAAGGCTTAGAGAGAGAAAAGAGACTAGATATAGGCCAAAGGTTGAGTTAGAAGCCTCAAAGAGAGGATTATATGAAGTTAAGTCCAACCAGGAACTAAACAGTAAATTCTGAAAGTTATGACCAACAGGGGTAAAAGTGGAAGAGGGTACAGAAAATTCTAAAAAAAATCCCAGAAAATGGAAAATAATATTCTAAGACTCTTCTATGAAGAGAAATGACAAAAATACCCCTGAGGCAGCTTAAATGGAATTTATGAGGTTATGACCAGTAAAAAGTATACCGTTTGAGGTAATTATTTGAAATAGCAAGAGACCTCAAAAGTGTATACAAAAATGAGGTTAAATGGTTGAAAGGTTGTACTAATTTATAAAATTAGTCCTGCAACCAAAAGGCCAGTAGAGTGGCTTTAAGAAATTAAAGAGCCGGTTTTGCCGATAAAAGGGTATTTTAGTAAATGAATTTTATGCAAGGCTTAAAGGAAGTGTTATGGGCTAAGAAAATTTATAGATACTTTCTAAATTAAAGAGAATTTATGGATCTGATAGAAAATAATTACAGAGGCCAGAGCACTGTAATTAGAGAAAAGAAGTTAAACCCGGAGTAAAAGTGCACCGATAAAGTATTAATCAGAGTCTTGCACTTTACTTGGGCCACAAGTCGCCACTTGTCAAGCCTTTAATGGATGGTAATTAAAGCTTTCCAAGTGTCAAGCTACCAATGGAGAGGATCTTGACTTTGAAATTTAATTACATTATGATTTAAGTTAATTAAGAGAGAGGATTAAGATTAAGTAGGCTAATGACACTTGGCATAACATTAATGATGGTTGGTGGGATATTTTGTACACATTAATGAGCTTCTTCTCCCCCTAATTGCTGATGGAATTTCGTCCAAGTGAGAGGAAGAGGGAAAAGAGAGGGTTTTGAAGGAGAACCAAGGAAAAGCTATCAACTTTGGTCATCAATCAAGGATTCAAGGTGAGATCTTGGTTCTAGATGTGTTCTTGTCTTGTTTTCCTTCTCTTTTAAGGTTGAAAAATCTATCTTCTCTCCCTTTTGATGGCTGGTCGAAATGGTTGATGAGTGGGGAAGGGAGTTTGGTTGTTAGATCTTGCTAGAACACCTCAAAGTATGGTAGATCCAAGTGGATCTATGTGAAAATTGGAAGAATTACGTGCTGATTTGATGGCTTTTTCGAATTAGTTACTGTTCATATCTGGTTCTGAAATTTGGCATGCTTAAAGTAAACTCTGTGAGCTTTAAACCCATGGGTAGAACACTTCATTTGGATATGTGTACGATTTATGGTGATTTTTCAAAGTTAGGGTTTGAAATCTGGAAACAGTGTTAAGCTTTTGGAAGGGTGTCGAGTTCCGTACAATTCTGGTACTGTTCGGCTTAGAATTGGTTCCTGAAACTATTTTTCCTTTAAATTTAACTTAAAATCTTTCAGTGAGACTTGGAAGCACTCAATTTGGATTTTTATAGATTTAATTATGAATTTTCAAAGTTGAGTAAAAATTATGGAGATTCTGCGTGAACAGTACCCGCGAACCAAAATTTCCAGATTTGATATTCTTGAATCTAAAGCCATCTAAAGTGGTCCTAATTGATAGGAAATAGATCATAAGGATGTAAAATGATAAGATTTATATTAGAAAAGTAGAAAGAAAACCCTAAGACTAAGAGAAAGGGGTTGAGGTTCAAGAAAGCTAGTCTTGAACTTTATGTAATGTAATGGTCCTAATGGATTGTGTCATCATTATAGTTATGTTTAGGACCTTTGGAACATCCAAGAGGATGTTTAGTGATATTGACCGAATGCCCACATGGTTGGAAAGTCAAGGGAGTCAAAGGAAAAGTAAGAGGAAAGCTTGAGGTGCAAGGTAGTGAACTTACCCTTTATGTGCTTGACATGGTATGCTTATGTGTTGGCTTGTATTTGTTGTTTGAATGATGTTGTGACATGATGATTGTTGCTGGAAATGCTGTTTTTAATATGTTCCCATGGCCATGCATTTTTATACCAAGCATAAAGCATGATGGCATGTCACTAGTTAACTTAAATTTATGAAAAACTACATACCTTACACTAGCATCTATCTTGTGCATGTATGTGGTAATGTTTGCTACTGAGATTCCCCCGAATCTCATCCCCTCCCTAACCAACCATTTAGGTCAAATCAATGATGGGCACTAATGGCATGAGAAGCAAGGAGAAGAAGTGGAGAATTATTAATGCTAATGATTGATATTATTATTCAATGTATAATTCTCCTATGTTGTAAGTTATGTTATGAATGCCATCAATTCAATGTATGTGCTTAGGATGTTTATGGCATGAATGAAAGTATATGAGCATGAATGGGAAAAAGTAAGCCCATGTTAGGTATGCCAAAGAAATAAAAAGAATTAAAGTAAAGAGATATTAAGGGATAAAACGTAGGTCCTGAAGCAGTTAATTTCAAGCTTCAGTTCGACCTATCATATGAATGAGTTAAGCTACGGAATTTGGTACACTTATAATGCATATCCCAAGCTTTAAAATGAGTGGTAAATCACATCATTTGGATGTGTATACAATGAGATATGAATTTTTGAAGTTAAGGCGCAGAATCTGGAAAGTCCAGATTTTACCAAATGAATAGTAATTTTAATCCAATAAACTGTACGTTTTCAGTGAGGATGAATTTAGTTGAATATTTTTCCCTTAAAGAGCATTGAAAGAGATTTCCGTAGAATTTTGGAACACCTCCATACGATTTTTCTAGAATTAGTTATGATTTTTCAAAGTTGGACCTGTAATCTGAAAACTGGACAGTGAACAGTAATTTTCCGAAAATTAACGTCCAAATTGAAATTTTTAAGTTTAAGACCATCCAAAGTGGTCTGGAATGGGTCTAAATGAATGCTAAGGTACTATATAAGTAAGGTGTGACATCCGGCCTCCTTTCTTCCTCCCGTCACTCTCTCGTCTCTCTCTCTATTCTCTTCGAATGGCAGTGGAAATGAAGATGGGGGGTGATTCAGATGATTAATGAGGGAGGCAGCACGTGTGATTTGTGTAAGAAAAATTCCTGAACCATTTTGCCCCTCTATCATATCTATACTTCCAAGTTTATCCTTCTCCTATTTTCCTGAAGTTGTAAAATAAACCCAGAAATTAATCCACAATATTTTATATGGATCTTCCTCATCCATTTGATTACTTGATTCATAAAATAATTAGTCTAAAAATTTCAGCTCAAATATTAACTCCCAACTATTTTTCTTGAATGTTCCAAGAAAATAGCATTTAATTCCAGCGATTAATCCTTAATTCACTAAGGATTTTATGCCTCCAATACCTTCTTTACTATCTCAAATGATTATTCTAAAATTTTCAGATTAAATATAAATCTCTTAAGTATTTTTCCATAATTTTCTAAGAAAATAAACCATTTTTCTCTTAAAATTATCTATTAAAATTATTTAAGCCATTTTTGGGGAAATAACTTTTCAAAAATATTTCTAAACCTTGAAAATCAATATTCCATAATTTCTCCCAATTTTATGTGGCTATTAAATAATTTTAATGAATTTTCTCTTTTCTGTTCATCCAGAGTTAGAAAATTCGGGATGTTACATTCTTTTATTAACAACAAGATTTGAATTCAAGATCTTATGTGTTATAAGCAAACTCTATACCAAATAAACTAATTTTTGTTGGCAGGTTTAGATTTTATATCAGCAACAAGCCCGGCTCAAAACTAATAAACTCGCGAGAAAGGAGTCCGTGGAGAGGATATTTGAGAACCGACCTCGTTTTAACGTTCAAGAAAGATGTGAATCTGTTCTCAGTTCTCACCGTCAATTGTCAAAGAAGGAACCGGACATACATGGTTGGTTGATCGTCCATGTCGATCCTTCTCAATCTGCTATTCAATGTGGCTCTTTGCGCTTTTGTTCTATTTATTACTTCTCCGTTCCTTAATATAGAACTTAATTGTTAAGTTGATTTTGATCCTAAATATAATACTCATTTCTTATATTTTTCAGTTTTTTTCTAAATTACTCTTATTGATACTCCTTCAACCATAATCAAGTAAAAGAGAGAGGAATGATATTAATGAAAATGATTATGGTGTTTTAGGAAGAGCATATCATATTTCTTATAATTAAGTAACTTACCTAACTTCTTTAATATAATCAAATTAGTTAAATAGGTCTTATATTAAAGATCAGAGGAGTATTTTGAATGTTTAAATTGTTGGGGGGAAAAGTTATCAAACTTGTTATTGTCAATATATTTTTTGTTTTTTTACTATTCAATACTTGTTATTATTAGTTCACAACTTGTTAATAAATAACTTGTCATTGCTAGTACATTTATTGTCATTCGCTGTTCGACACTTGTCATCAATCGTCAGTTCACAATTTTGTTAATAAACTTTTTGATATAAGAGCATTTTAATCATTTAACTACATTTATAAAATATCAGTTGAGGCACAACTTCCTCCCTTAAAATTTTGAAGTGTTAAGTGCTAGATTTAGAATATTATAATTTTTAACTTTTTTATTTGTCATTTTTCATTGTAGGAAGTTGCAATTGCTGAGTAACTACTAAGTAAACTATTGTGCATGAGAAGTATTTACGAATTACACATGTTATTATCCAATTGGAGAATACGTATACAAGTTTTTGACTTTTCAAAATACGCATCTGACGTAATTGTAGCAATAATTTTTTAAAATAAATAATAATAATAATAATAATAATAATAATTATTATTATTATTATTATTATTATTATTATTATTAAACGGTCATGTGAACTGAAAAGAAGATAAAGCTAACTTCTCGATCCACCTTGTTTTTGGATCACAAGGATCATTTCTTTGCTGTTAAGTTGCTCTGGGCAGCCTGAAGGAGAACGTTGTCTCCAGTATGACTAACACAATGGCTATGTTTTTCTACTCTCTCTTCCAAATCCTTTTCATTATCTGCATCACCTCCTACACTCCTGATGATCATTTCACGGTCAACTGCGGTAGCTCTGGCAATTCTCTTTCCATAGATAATCGGAAGTAGACCAGAGACATAGACGACGGACTATTCTCTCCAATCGAAAACTCCAACAGCAAGCTCTCCATCAGCGCCAAAACACAGTGATAAATCCATATTTTACTATGCTAATATGTGAGGTTATTGGAGTTTTTAGTATGTTTTGTGGGTTAAACTGCATTAATCTTGGATATTATGTGATTCCATAAAATTACAATATTCTATATGATTTTTGTAGGATTAATGAGGAAAATTACCAAATTTCAAAATTGAGTAAAAAGGACCATCAGCCAGAATTACAATAAAGGACCAAGGAATTGACAAAATGACAGAAAGGGCCATAGACCAATGTTATGCGTTTTACTTTTGAGAGAATTAGATTGGGGATTTCACCGGGTCATCATGGAATCATCAAATTCACTTCACACTTCGACCTCCACGATCTCTCTCTCATTCGCTCCATCTTCGTCTTGCTCTCTCCGTCACTCTTGCGATCTCTGTCTCTCCATCACCACCGTCTCACTCTCTCCTTCAGCTTCACCATGGCCGATCATTCTATGGACCTCAGTGAAGCTGCCACAGTAATGAGAAGCTAGTCGTCCTTAGTTCTCTTGGAAGTTGGATCCAAGCCTGAGCCCTTGCACCGTAGAGGGAGTTCTATATGATTCTTATGTTCCAATTTGATTCTGAGTTGTGTAGTATATGAGTTATACATTCATTTTATGGTTTCAGATCTGATATTGCTATGCTTGTTGTGGAACTTTTGAATCTGAATTAGAGTCTTGTGTTTAGTGATTTTGTATGCATGAACTCTGTTGAAGGATTGTATCCTCTATATTGGAGTAGAATTGATTTTAATTATTGGAATCGAGTTGAGTCAGGTTTTGAAGTTGATTTGAATTATGTCTAAGGTGATTTGTGGTGGCTGTCATCGAAGAGGATTCAGTTTTGATAACACTAATTCTCTTGCCAAACGAGTAACTTGCTAACACGGTCTTATACACTGTTCGAGTTGAATAGTTATAAGTTCCTGCTAGTTGGTGGGCTGATCAGTGAATCAATGCCAATGATGACTTTGGTTGATTGAAATCTATATTCTTAATCAGGTTAGGAAGGCAAGGTGAATTTCCAGGGGAACACTTCATTCATACTTGATATTCTATCATTCACTTTTCACTAGCTTATCCGAATAAATCAGGAAACTATAAAGATTTATATTCTGCAATTTTGAACCAGAAAATTAAACTAAATAATTGTTCATTTGCTTACAACTCTAATTTGTTAATTAGTGGATTAGCTAAGGAATTTGAACCATAAAAAGGCTCTTTGTGAATTCAACCTAGGTTAGGCTATTGTTCTACATTTTAGCTTAATTTTAGTTTCTTTGAAGAGCCCTATGACACGGTTCATCAGATGGTGATGAATATAACAATTAATATGAAAATTGCAGAATATAAATCTTTATAGTTTCCTAATTTATTTGGATAAGCTGATGAAAAGTGAATGATTGTGAAAAGTGAATGATAGAATATCAAGTATGAATGAAGTGTTTCCCTGGAAATTCACCTTGCCTTCCTAACCAGATTAAGAATATAGAGTTCAATCAACCAAAGTCATCATTGGCATTGATTAACTGGTCAGTCCACCAACTAACAGGACTTATAACTATTCAACTCGAATAGCGTATAAGACCGTGTTAGCAAGTTACTCGTTTGCAAGAGAATTAGTGTTATCAAAATTGAATCCTCTTCGGTGACAGCCACTGCAAATCACCTCAGACATAATTCAAATCAATTTCAAAACCTGACTCAACTCGATTCCAAGAATTAAAATCAATTCTACTCCAATATAAAGGATACAATCCTTCAACAAAGTTCATGCATACATAATCGCTAAACACAAGACTCTAATTCAGATTCAAAAGTTCCACAACAAGCATAGCAATATCAGATCTGAAACCATAAAATGAATGTATAACTCATATACTACACAATACAGAATAAAATCGGAACATAAGAATCATATAGAACTCCCTTTACGGTGCAAGGGCTCAAGCTTGGATCTAACTTCCAGGAGAACTAAGGACGACTAGCTTCTCATTACTGTGGCAACTTCACTGAGGTCCACGGAATGATCGGCCATGGTAAAGCTGAAGGAGAGAGTGAGACAGTAGTGATAGAGAGACGGAGATTGCGAGAGTGACGGAGAGAGCAAGACAAAGATGGAGCGAATGAGAGAGGGATCATAGAGGTCGAAGTGTGAAGTGAATCTGATGATACCTTGATGACCCGGTGAAATCCCCAATCTGATTCTCTCAAAAGTAAAACACATAACAATGGTCTATGGCCCTTTCCATCATTTTGTCAATTCCTTGGTCCTTTATTGTAATTCTGGCCGTTGGTCCTTTTTACTCAAGTATGAAATTTGGCAATTTTCCTCATTAATCCTACAAAATCATATAGAATATTGTAGTTTTATGGAATCACAAAATATCCAAGATTAATGCAATTTAACCCATAAAACATACTAAAAACTCCAATAATCTCACATATTAGCATAGTAAAATATGGATTTATCACACAGGTTGGTAAAGCAATCCCTTACATTACCTCACGCCTCTCTCTCTTCAAATTCTCCTACTCATTTCCAATGACCGATGGCCAAAAGTTTGGTCACCTCTTCTTTTACCCCACTTCCTTCGCTCCGACTCTCTCTTCTCCATCAGAGCAGGATCTCATACCCTTTTGAAAGACTTCAATGCTTCATTCGCTGCCGATGATGCCGGCAAAGAAACCATCTTGCGTGAGTACTGCGTTAATGCTAGATGGCGGAAACCAATAGTATCTTCATCAATGATGCTTTGGTGGAGTCTCTCACTGATGTGATGACATGGACTGAAAAATTATTGATTCTTGTTCATAAGGACTATGCAGTGTCGATGCCAAGTGGTTGTTGGTTGGTACTTCAATTATTTTTAGAGTCAATTATTTTATTATTTTATTATCAGTTTGAATGAGTCAAAGCCAATCCCATATAATCCGATATCCCCACTCTTCACTCTCTTTTATTTATTATTTATATTTAGTTTATTTTCATAAATTTATTCGTGCCCTTCAAGTTAGTGTACTGTTATATATTTGCTGCAATATTCATCAATAAAGAAATGCAATTCATCTGCCTTTCTATTCTGGTTATTTTATTCCACTAACAAAAGTGGTATCCAAGCCAGTGCGTTTCCTTCCACTCTAGAGAGAGAGCATCGCAGCTTCATTTTTCTTCTGTGTGAGAGCGACACAGTGCACGAGTAACATTCTCTTCCCATGAGAGACTAAAATATCATTTCTCGTGAGTGAGTGAAAACTAGTGAGAGCAAACAGCATCCTTCTGCTATGCTCTGAACCATGACCGAAGCATTGCAGCTTCTCCTTCTCTAGCAGAACATGGCATCATCTTCCGCTTAAGCAACTCTCTTCACTGTGATGGTGACTGATGGCAGCAATCGGTTCACCTAGTGGGGTTAATACAACCTCTCCTATATTCAACAGTGACAAATATGAGTTCTGGTCTATTCGAATGAAGACCCTTTTCCGCTCTCAAGACTTGTGGGATTTGGTTGAGGATGGTTTTGAAGACCCTGATATGGACCAACAACAATTGAAGGAAAATAAGAAGCGAGATGCAAAAGCTTTATTTTTCCTCCAGTAAGCAGTACACAATAATCTTTTATCTAAGATCACATTTGCAGCGACTTCTAAAGAGGCATGGCAGATATTAAAGACTGAGTGTCGGGGCTCTGACAAGGTAATCTCTGTAAAAATCCAATCACTCTGTCGTGAATTTGAGAATCTCAAAATGCAAAAGGCTGAGTCTGTCCAAGATTACTTATCTAGAGCTAGTTCTGTGGTTAATAAAATGAGATCCTATGGGGAAAAAATTGCTGATGAAACAATTGTTGCAAAAATTCTACGAACTCTTACTCCTCGTTTTAATTTTGTTGTTGTTGCAATTGAAGAGGCACATGATATATCAAAGTATTCTTTTAATGAATTAATAAGTTCCTGGCAAGCTCATGAAGACAGGATGAATCAATTTCAAGAGAAAAGTGAAGAGCAGGCTTTTCAAGTGAATGGGGAGTCTATAGGCAGAGGCAATGGTAGAGGTGGTTTTCGTGGAAGAGGTAGAGGCAGAGGCTGTGGTAATGGTAGAGGTCGCGATCAATCGAATGAGTCAAAGCAATTTGGAGCTTTTCAAAAGGGCTCTATTCAATGTCATTAGTGCAAGAAACTTGGGCACAAGGAGGTAGACTGTTGGGTAAAGCAGAGAGGTGAGAAAAAACATGCTGACTTTGCAGAGATAGAGGGAGAGACCTTGTTTATGGCACATTTCCCAGACGCTCAATCTTCAAAAGATATATGGTTTATTGACAGTGGGTGCTCCAATCATATGACTAGCTCACGTTCACTATTTAAAGAGCCAGATGAATCACACAAATCTAATGTTCGACTTGGTGATGATAAGCAAGTTCAAGTCGGAGGTAGAGGTACAATTGCTGTTCATAATGACCATGGTAAAAAGAAGTTGTTGAATGATGTTTTGCTTGTGCCTAGTTTGGCTAATAATTTATTGAATGTGGGACAAATGATGGAAAATGGCTTTAGAGTCACATTTGATGATTTCTGTTGTGATGTTTTTGATAAGAAGTCTGGTCAAACAGTTACAAAAGTTTCCATAACTAAAAATAGAATGTTTCCTCTTGACATTTCTTCTGTTGAAAAAAGAGCTTTAGCTGTTAAAGAAGTTAGTAGTTCTAATTTGTGGCATTTACGATATGGCCATTTGCATCTTAATGGGTTGCAATTGTTGAGTAAAAAGGAAATGGTTTTTGGGCTGCCAAATATTAATGCTATTGATTTTTGTGAAGGCTCTGTTTTGGGAAAATGGCCATATGCTATTGTTGAGAAGATTTTATTGTAGGGAAGTCTTGGAGGGCTTCTCAATGTCTTGAATTGATACATGCAGATTTATGTAGGCCAATGAATACTGAATCTTTGAATGGCAGTCGGTATTTTTTTGTTGTTAACTGATGATTATAGCAGAATGAGCTGGGTTTATTTCTTGAAATTAAAATCTAAAGTGTTTGAAAATTTCAAGAAATTTAAAGTTCTTGTAGAGAATCAAAGTGATTGTTGCATAAAGGTTTTGCGTGCATATAGAGGAGGAGCATTTTGTTCTAATGAATTTGCTAGCTTTTGTGAGGATATTCACAGGGAACTCACTTCACCACTTATGCCAGAGCAAAATGGCATTGCTGAACGGAAGAATCGAACTGTGGTTGAAATGGCTAGAAGCATGATGAAAGCCAGAGAGCTTCCAAATCAGTTGTGGGCAGAAGTAGTAGCTATAGTAGTGTATCTGCTTAATCTTTCTCCCATAACAGCAGTCCCTAACATGACACCTTATGAAGCATGGAGAGGTGTAAAGCCCTGGGTAAGCCACTTAAAAGTTGTTGGTTGTATAGCCTATGCTTTGGTAAAATCATATCATCAAAAACTTGATGAAAAATCTGAAAAATACATTTTTGTTGGTTATAGCCTGCAATCCAAAGCTTATAGGCTATCTAATCCAGTTAGTGGCAAGATAATAATTAGGAGGGATATTGTGTTTAATGAAAAAGTTAGTTGGAATTGGAGTAGCATGGTAGATGAAAAATCTGTTTCTGTTCCAATAAGTTTTGAAGCAAGAAACTCTGAACTAGATCAAACAGGTTTAGAGTTATCTACATCAAGTGGTAGTAGCTCACAAACACCACAGTCATAACCTTCTAGTGCAGACAGAATTAAATCTTCACTAGCAAGTTCATTCACTAGCTTCTCAAGTAAAACTCCTTCTAGAAAGGTTCGATCTTTGATAGAGATTTATGAATTTGGTAATTATGCTCTTTTCGCTTCAGATCCTGAGTCTTATGTGGATGCTGAAAAAGAGCAAGTTTAGAAAAATGCAATGATTGAAGAGATGAATTGTATCAAGAAGAATGATATGTGGGAGTTAGTTGATCTTCCAAAAGGCAAGAGAGCAATTGGGCTCAAGTGGGTGTTTCGAACCAAGTATAATGCAAATAATAGTGTGAAAAAGCATAAAGCATGCTTAGTAGCTAAAGGCTATGCTCAACAACAAAGTATTGATTTTGATGAAACCTTTTCTCCTGTAGCTCGTTTTGAAACGATGAGAACTTTTCTAGCTTTTGCTGCTCAACTTAAATGGCATGTAGTTCAATTTGATGTTAAATCGGCTTTTCTGAATGGTGAGTTGAAAGAGGAAGTATATGTTTCTCAACCTGAAGGTTTTGTTATTACCGGCCATGAAAGTAAAGTTTATAAGCTGAAAAAGGCTTTGTATGGGCTTAAGCAAGCCCCGCGTGGATGGTATCATGAAATTGACTCCTATTTTCGTGAAAATGGATTTAAAAGGAGTGATAATGAGCCCACTCTTTATTTGAAACAGCATGGTGATTCTGATTTTTTAGTGGTTTACCTCTACGTTGATGATATGATTTATATGGGATCTTCTAAAAAGGTGATTGCTGATTTTAAGTCAAATATGATGCAGAAGTTTGAAATGTCTGATCTGGGATTATTGCATTATTTTCTTGGTATAGAAGTGAAGCAATGCTCTGATGGTATTTTCATTTCTCAAAGAAAATATGCTATGGATCTGCTCAAAAGGTTTTGTATGTTGGGTTGTAAAACAGCACGTTCTCTTATGAATGTGAATGAGAAATTGAGAGCTGAATATCATACTAAACTTGCTAATGCAAGGTGGTATAGAAGCATGGTAGGTGGTTAGAACTACTTATCTAATACAAGGCCTGATATTGCACATTTTGTGAGTGTAGTTTCCAAATTCATGCATAATCCCAATATTGCACATTTTGTGAGTGTAGTTTCCAAATTCATGCATAATCCCACAAAACATCATTTTGGTGCTGTAAAGAGAATCATTCTTTATGTTGTAGGCACTATTGATTTTGGAATTTGGTACTAAAAAATATCCAATTTCAAATTATTTGGCTTTTCTAATAGTGATTGGGCAGGTTGTATTGATGATAGAAGAAGCACTTCGGGATATGTTTTTTCCCTTGGTTCAGGTGCTATTTCATGGAGCTCAAAGAAGCAAGACACTACGGCTTTATCCTCATATGAGGCAGAGTATGCAGCAATAACTTCAGTAGCCTATCAAGCTGTGTGGCTTAGAAGATTATTGGTAGATTTTCTTCAACCACAACAAGATGCAACAAAGATTTATTGTGACAACAAATCAGCCATTGTGATGACAAAGAATGCAACTTTTCATGGCAGAATGAAGCACATTGATATCCGGCACCACTTCATTCGTGATCTTGTAGCAGATGGCACTATTGCATTGAAGTATTGTAGAACAACTGAGCAAGTTGCATATATAATGACCAAGTCACTCTCTATTGGCAAAGTTGAAGATTTTAGATTGTAGATGGGTGTTTGCAGCTTTGAAGCAAGGGGGGAGTGTTGATTGATGCTTCAATTATTTTTAGAGTCAATTATTTAATTATTTTATTATCAGTTTGAATGAGTCAAAGCCAATCCCATGTAATCCGATATCCCCACTCTCCCACTCTCTTTTATTTATTATTTATATTCAGTTTATTTTCAGAAATTTATTCGTGCCCTTCAAGTCAGTGTACTGTTATGTATTTGCTGCAATATTCATCAATAAAGAAACACAATTCATCTGCCTTTCTATTTTGGTTATTTTATTCCACTAACAGTGGTGATGGAAAGTTAAAGAAGCTGAATCTTTCAATTAATTTGCAACCACAGCCAATTGCAAGAAGCACTTAGATGATGTTTTATTGAATGGTATTGAAATTCTTAAAATAAGTACGGACTATAATGACAATCTTGCGAGTCCTAGTCTGAATCCATTTCAATCTCCATCCACACCATCCTCCAGGCCATCGAGGAACGGAAACAAAGCAAAGACAATTTCCATTGTCGTTGGGGCTACATCAGGCTTCATTGTGCTGTCTCTTATTCTTTTGTTGATTTTTCGGCGATTGATGGAAGGAAGTTCATGGTGGGGACAAAAATCAATAGACCCGTCCCAAAAAAAAAACTCATGGGTCATCATTACCGTCCGATTTTTTTTTTGGTTACTTTTCTATAGATGAAATACGAGCAGCCACCAATAATCTTGATAATATGTTAATTATGGGCGTTAGAGGGTTTGATGATGTTTACAAAGGCTACATTGATAATGGTACAGTGCTGCTGGCAATCAAACGACTCAAGCAAGGTTTCCAACAGGTGCTCAAAGAGTTCAAAACTGAGATTGAGATGCTTTCTCATCTTCGTCACCATCATTTGGTATCTCTCATTGGCTACTGCAACAATGACAATGAGATGATACTTGTCTATGAGTTCATGGCTCATGGGACTTTTCATGAACATCTTTACAATTCTGAAAACCAACCACTTTCTTGGAATCAAAAGCTGGGGATTTGCCTAGGTGCTGCTTGGGGAGTGCATTGTCTACAAACAGGGGCAAAGCATGCAACCATTCATGGCCATATCAAGTCGACAAACATCTTAATAGATAAAAACTAGATGGCCAAGATTTTTGATTTTAGACTAATCCAAAATGGGACCTGGGGGTATTTCTAGATGTAACATTAACATAATCACTTTAGTGAAAGGAAGCATTGGTTATATGGATCTAGAATACTACATGTGTCAAATCTTGACGGATAAGTCAGACGTGTTCTCATTTGGAGTTGTGTTGGTAGAGGTATTATATAGGAGGCCTCCTATTCTCCGTGCGGTGGACAAGAAGCAGCAAAACCTTGCTGAATGGTTTCGAACATGTGTTGATCAAAATGAGATTTATGAGACTCTGGGTCCAAACTTGAGGGGAAGTATAAAAGAGTGCTTAAACGCATACACTGAGATTGCGTTGAAGTGCTTGGCTAATAATGGGAATGAACGGCCATCCATGGGCGACGTGATGTTGGGGCTAGAGTCTTTGATGGAGTTGCTGAACGAAGCAGAGAAGACAAAGCTTGGTGGGACTCTAAATGAGGAGGTTACTGTTGAAGAAGGCATAGAGGAAGTGAGGCTTGATGTGGACGAAATTGAAAGAAAGAGCAAGGAAAGAGCTCTGATCAGGAAAGCGACAAAAGGTGTAGAAAGAAGAGTAGGTTTTACGAGTAGTGATGGACCAAGGAGCTCCTCAAACAGCAGCAAGTTGACGAGGTCAAGCAGCGAGCATCAGTCTTAATTTGCTTTCTTCTGGGCGCCAGATCTGCTCTGACTTAGATGATCCAACAGTTTGATGAAATGAAGGTCACTAATGTAGGCTATGGTTGTCTGATGATTTTAAGTTACGTTCATCTCCATATATATGCGTGCGCGGTCAAGAACGTTGTATAATTATATTGCTGATGCACCAAGTAATTTCGTTATATTCTTTTGCATCTGCATATATATGAGTAATTATTAGATGGAAGACAAATTGCAATTATCTTTGACTTATGTTATACACGACAAAATTATGATTGTCCTGCCAAAAATATACAAAATATGATTAAAATAAAATAATTTTTTTTAAAATTTTTTATATTGATTATTGATTATGTTTGTTACAAAGCACTCCGCGTATTTTGTACGTATGTGTGTAAGACTAGGACCGCTTTTTCATTAAAAAAAAAAGTATATATATTCATGTTCAATCGGGGTCGCTTCATTCAGTAGAATTCCAACTTGCATCTTCCATGAAGTTGTTGATCATAAAAGCAGATGACTTCCATGTATGACGCTTTATGCTTCCAGAAGAGTTGGTTTTAGCGGACCATTCAAAGCACCACATGTTTCGTGGAAGTGGCTGCTAGCAGCCACATCATATTTTAGGGTTACTTTACTGCTACAAAAAATACATTTAATGACACCATTTTAGAACGATTAAACATAAAAACGCCATGAAAACAAAGATGGTGGTATTTTTGAAATTATAGGATGTGATGATTGACTTTTCACGGTAGTTATTAATATAACTGCCATCAAAAAGTTTTTTAATGACTGCTATTAATATAACTGCCAGTAAAATATCTTTCCACGGGGGGTTATTTGTGTAACCATCATAGAAAGTTTTAAAATAAACCCTCCTCTCCTGTTTTTGTTTTCATAGTTGCAGTTTGACAATTTCACAGCATCATGGTCCCCTGGTTTGTCCCACTATCCAAACTGCATTTTTCGACAAATCCCCACCTTTTACTGTCATTTTTCATCCTCCATTCGCCGCTCTTTTGCTTGCTGCTGTCTTTCACTAGCCATTCTCGCCCCTTCTTGCATTTTACTCGTCTCCCACTGTGTGAGTTTCCTCTTCATTCATTCTTTTCCTTCGTTTTTGTTGTCTTGAATGTTTTGATGATATAAATCTATCATATCTCAAACAGGTTGATTGGTTTCACATTTTGAACGTTTTACATTATTTATTTTGAGTATCTTATATGCTTGAGGGGTTGGTTGGTGACATTTGGAGTTAGAAAACTGCAATTACTTCCTATACACGGCTTTAGAAATATGTTTAAATTTCTAAAGTTGATTAGTTCTTAAGTTTATAATTTTTTAATATTTTTTTGATATTTTATTTCAAATTTTTGTAATAAACTTTGAGAATTTACCAATAAATAATTTGTTAAGTGTTTTTGCCAATTTTTTTCTGTTATGAATTTTGTTTGATGATAAAGTGTTATTTAAAATTTCATGACAAATAGATATCATTTGTATTTCCATTTTGGATTTAAAAGTTTTAGCTTTAAGAGAGTATCTTTTATATTTGGAGAGTTGGTTGTTGATATTTGAAATTAGAAAATGGCAATTACTTCCTATACATGGCAATAGAAACATGTTTAAATCTTCAAAGTTGATTAGTTTTTAAATTCGTAATTTTTGAAATAATTTTTTGATATTTTATTTCAAATTTTTGCCAAATTTTTGTAATAAATTTTGAGAATTTACCAATAAATAATTTGTTAAGTGTTTTGGCCAATTTTTTTCTGCTATGAACTTTGATTGATGATAAAGTGTTGTTTAAAATTTCATAACAAATAGATATCATTTGTGTTCTAGTTTTGGATTTAGAAGTTTTAGCTTAAGAATATTTATTCATTGAATTGGTTTGAGATTGTTGCTTTTGTTTTGTTAGTTATAGTTGTTCAAATTTATCCTATATCTGTTTCTTATATTGTTAGTTAGTTGATTGATTGATTTGTCTATTGGTTAAATAATTTGTGATTCATTATATGTAAGGAAAAATTCTGTCAAAATTTTTATAAAATAAAAAAGAGAACTTGTAATTAAGTGTTAGTCAATTTTAATTTATTGACTAACACTTAATTACTTTATTTATTTAAACATTTGCATTAAACAGTTAGAATTGAGCTTGACAAACAATAGATCATAGTTGAATAAAAGCTAAGAGAATTAGCGAAGAAAATGGGGATGGGGTTGAAAGGTTTCTTGAGTTTGCTAAAAGAAATGCCCATAGTAAAAGAGATGGCTTGTATTGTTGTTCTTGTATCAAATGCTTAAACAATAGTCGGCAGAATATTCTTGAGATAAGAGAGCATCTTATCTGTGATGGAATAAATTTGATGTATACAAATTGGATATGGCATAGCGAAAAAAAAGACTATGTTGTCTGGAAAGGAGAAAGTTGTGAATGATGACTTTGGTGATAGAATTTTAGATATATTATGTGATATAAGGTCTGAGTCTTTTGCACAATTCTTTCCCACATGTGGAAGCTTGTGTAGTGATGTAGAGATGCCTTTGTACCCAGGGTGTAAAGATGATTACACAAGGTTGACAACCGTGTTGAAGTTGATGAAGTTGAAGGCAAGAAATGGTTGGACTGATACTAGTTTTACAAAATTGCTCGAATTGTTGAGTCATACTCTTCCAAAAGGAAATTCACTTCCAAATGGAATGTATGAGGCAAAGAAAATTGTGTCTGATGGGTTTGAAATATAATAAGATACATATGTGTCCTAATAACTGCATATTGTTCAGAAATGAGTATGAAAGGTTGAATAGTGCCCCAAATGTGGCACTTCAAGATACAAAGTGAAGAAAGATGGTGTTGATTATGATGAAATGACCAAAGGTCCTCCTTTGAAGGTATTGTGGTATCTTCAAATAATACCATAGTTTAAGCGTTTATTTGTTAATGCCATATAAGCAAAGAACTTGAGATGACATTCCGATGAGAAAATCACTACAAGAAAATGTTGAAGTAGCAGCGGAACATTTCTAGCGGTTCAACAAAACCGCTAGAAATTCCAAATATTCCTAGCGGTTCCTATAAAAACCGCTGTAAAATACAGACGATTTGACCATTGCCCGCACATTTCTAGCGGTTACCACCTAACCGCTAGAAAATTAGAGCTAGAAAATTCCCCGGGCTTTGGCGGGAACTTGGCGCCAAATTTGTAGCGTTTACTTTCTAGCGGTTCAGGCTACTAAACCGCTAGACACCGAAAAATTCTAGCGGTTGATGCATGAAACGCTAGAAATATTTTTCATTCCCCGAGGAGTTTAGAAATTTCTAGCGGTTCGGTCCACAACCGCTAGAAATTTCTAGCGTTTGTGGACCGAACCGCTAGAAATTTCTAGCGGTTCTGGACCGAACCGCCAGAATTTCTAGCGGTTCTGAGCCGAACCGCTAGAAATTGCTAGCGGTTTGGACCGAACCGCTAGCCAATTCCCGAGGCACATGTGACCGTTGGGAATTTCTAGCGGTTCAGCCCAAAACCGCTAGAAATTTCTAGCGGTTTTGTGCCTAACCGCTAGAAATTCTCGGTCTATATATACCCCCCCACACTCTCACTTCTTCAATCGTTCTGGAAGCGAAGCTCTGCTGAATTTTCTCCACAAACATATTCGAGTTCTGATTCAGGTGCAGATCCTTATTTTCAAGTAAAAATAGTAATTTATTGATAAATAATTTTTATTTTATGTTTTATTTTATTTATTTTATTATGTTGTCGCTTATAAATAATTTTTCTTTTTATTTCATTTATAAATAATTACTATTTGTTGTTATTAGGATGACTCGTCGACACGGGAAAGACCCAGTTGATCCTGAGAGAGCTGGACCCAGTGAGGTTCATCATGATACTGGTGAGCCATTCCCCAGCATTCATGACTACGATCTCAGCGAGGAGGATATCCTCAGTTTTATGGAGCAGGATGATGTTGAGCGGACTGAGGAGGCTCATTTTACTGGGGATGAGCAACCCCATGCTGATGCTGATGCTGATGCTGCTGACGAGGAGGAGGAGGAGGAGCAGGATCAGGGGAATGAGTATCCCCAGGCTGCGCAGTGTCCTGCTCCGAGACGTCAGGCTGGTTATGAGGTGGAATTTGTCGGTAAGTATTTATTTAACTTTTTAAAGTTTTGATCAGTATTTAATTTATATAGAAATTGTATTAATTTATTGATATATAATTTATTTCTTAATTAAATTTTGCAGACACTGAGGGGAACAGGTCCTATCGGAGGCTGACAGCCAGAGAGCTGTCTATGATGACGGGCGGACGAGTGGTTGTGCCGCTCAATGAGTTGGGCCAACCGACGAAGAAAGGTGGCCAGTTGTACAACAAGTACGTGCGCCTCGTTGGTCAGCAGTGGACGCTGTTCCCCATCTACGTGCAGGACTGGAAGAAGATCACCTCAAACAAGAAGCAGCAAGGCTGGGAAATGATAAAGGTAATATAAAATTGTTATTTATAATTTTTTTTAATTTAAATAAATGATTATATATTTTGTTTTCAAATAATTTAATTGTTTGATTATAATTTTTTATTTATTTAATTTGTTTGTTATTTATAACATTTTTAAAAGTAGTTAAATGAATATATATTTTTTATTTAAATTATTTAAAAGTAGTTAAATGAAAATAATTTGTTATTGATTTCATTAATTTATTACTTATAATAATTTTAAATTTAGTTGAGTAAAAATATTTTTTCATTTAAATTACTTAATTGTTTAATTATTATTTGTTTTTGATTAATTTATATTTTATTTATAATATTCTTAAATTAGTTAAAAACTAATTATTTGTTTTTGATTATTGAAATTGCTTAATTATTTTTTTATAATTTGTTATTTAGTTAATTTATTATTTTAATCATAGAGTAAATTTATTCTGGGGGAGGAGTTGAGGGCTGACACGATCAAGAGGCTTGGGATGGCATGGAAGAACAGGAGGGCCGACCTGTGGAGGGAGAAGAAAGGTGACGGGACGAGGCCCCTCCAGGAGATACTGGCAGATGTACCTGGTGGAGTCCCGGACCAAGACTGGTCCAGTTACGTCTATTTTAGGATGACGGCTGACCAGATGGTATGATAATATTGTATTAATTATAATTTCTTTATTTTTTATCCGACTTGACTCATTTAATTTAATTTTTTTACATTTTGCTTTAGGCTCTTTCTAGGAGAAATGCTAGGAGCGTCAGGCATCAGACGATACGTCATAGGGCTGGATCTAGGAGTTTTGCGATCACTTATGATGAGATTGTGAGTACTTGAAATAAATTTATTAAATATGTATATGTATTTAATTTGTAACTAATTATTTCTTTGATTTCATTTACAGAGGGAAAAGACGCAGCAGGAGCGGGGATACACGCCCACTTATGGCGAGATGTGGCCGATGGTGTATAGACCCCGAGACGGGCGTGCGTCGGATGAGGTTGAGGAGATAGCGGTAAGTAATAAATTAAATATTAATATAATATCACAGTGTAGATATCATTATATTATAATTAACTTCTTTATATTAATTTTGGTAGGCACGGATGACTCAGGTCGATTCCGAGTTGCGTGAGTCTCCGGGGTCTGCCTTGGATCCCACCACCTCACTTTTAGCGGGTCGTGGCCGGCCGCAGTACCCTGGTCGAGTTAGCGGGCTTGGACTTGGACCTACACCGACTAGGTTGCCCCGCTCAAGTGGCGCTGGCCCTTCATATACTGCTGGAGCTCTCATGCGAGTGCGAAGCGGCCGGGTTCCTCATCCTCAGAGGAATTGCGAGAGGAGCTCAGACAAGAGTTCGAGGCCAGGATCGTGGAGCGTGATCATCAGTTCCAGGAGCGTGATCATCAGCTCCAGACGCAGCTTGACCAGCTCTTGGCAGCTGCTACGGCTCTGCGTCATGTGGTGGTCAGTATAGCTCCAAACATCTCGGTTCCTGACATCCCCAACCTACACATGCCACCAGTCCCGCCCCTACCCCCCATCCGCCAGTCCAGTCCCAGCAGGTTGAGCGGCCTGCCCACCCCCAGCCGGAGGATTCAGCAGAGGATGATCACGATGATGCTGCTTCTGCCCCCCACCCATGATTTGCTTTCATTGTATGGGATTTTATTAGAATCTTGATTTTACGGTTTTATATACTATTTAGATATTTATTTAAATTTTATATTTATTTGTTTACTTTATTGATTTATTTCTATAATTTTATTTATGTCAAGTACTAATTAATATTGAAATATTTATTTATTTATTACAACATCAACATTACAATTTATTAAACACGTTAAACATGTTAATTAATCAAAATAATTCTATAATCATTTATTAATTTAATAAATATTTATTTTCGTAATGTTATTAATTTATTGTGCGGTATTTCTATTTAATATTTAAAAATAATATCGTTTGTAGCGGTTGTTAGAAAATTCAACTGGATTTTAACCGTATTTTGTAGCGGTTTTATTGTGAACCGCTAGAAAATTTGATTATTTTCTAGCGGTTCACAAGAACCGCTAGAAAATTAGCAAATTTTACCTAATTTTCTAGCGGTTTCATAACCGTTAGAAAATTCAAAACCGATGGAGACAAAATTCCCGTTAAACCGCTAGAAACTTCTATCAGTTTGTAACCGATATTTAGAATTTATAGCGGTTAATAACCGCTGGAAAATGAAAATTTCCGTTAAAACCGCTACAAAAAAATTACCGTTCCACCAGCCTCCTTTATAAGCTGAAGCACTTCAACTGAATTCCATTTTAACTTCTCTTTAAGCGCTGTGTCATATTTTCACGAAATTTGAGCATTATTAGTAATGGATAGGTCGTGGATCAACTTGCACCGGTCGACTCCGCAATACTTGGCTGGTCTAAACTATTTCTTGGATTTTGCTTTCGCCAATGCTGCCGTAAATGGTAAGATTCAGTGTCCCTGTCCTAAATGTAATTTCAAAAAGTGGCATCCCAAAGATATTGTTAGGGAACATTTAATCTTTAAGCCTTTTCCGCGAGAGTACGTATTTTGGCAACTACATGGGGAACGGCTAGATATGGGTGCTGAGTCAGTGCCAGTAGTTTCACGGATGGGAGTTCGAGTGGATGAAGCCGATGCCGTGAATGATGCTGTGCGTGATGCTTTTGGTGTTCACGAAAGCTCGAATCCCAACGAAGATGAAGTAGAGGGACCTCAACCGGAGTTTCTAAGAAACGAAACTGCTCAGGAATTTTTTGACCTCATGACCGAAGCTGACAAGCCTCTTTATTCTGGGTGTACAAAGTATTCGAAGTTGTCATTCTTGGTGAGGCTGTATCACATCAAATGCTTGTGCGGTATGACTGACAAGGCGATGTCTATGTTGCTGGAATTACTGGGAGATGCTTTCCCCCAAGCTGAATTCCCTCCGTCTTTTTACGAAGCAAAAAAGATTATTAACAAGCTTGGCTTGAACTATAAGAAGATAGATGCATGCCCAAACGACTGTATGCTATACTGGGGAGATGATGCCAACAAAGAGATTTGTACGAGATGCAAGACGTCACGCTATAAGTCGGTACGGAAGGGCAAGAAGCAAAAGAAGAAACCGGCCAAAATTCTCAGGTACAAATTATTACAGCGTGTTACTTGTTCCGTCTCTAAAAATATTCGATATTTGAAATTCTTAAAACAATTGATTATGTCATCAATTTTCTTAAATTGACTCAATATTTAGTATTTAAATATTCGGTATTTTAAATTTTTAATATATTATTTTCTTAGATACTTTCCTTTGAAACCACGGTTGCAAAGAATGTATATGTCATCAAAAATGGCTCAACACATGAGGTGGCACGCGACTGAGGAAAACCTAGATGGTAGGTTAAGGCACCCACGAGACTCGGAGGCGTGGAAAGCGTTTGATGCGAAATTTCCAGACTTTGCCAATGATCCTAGAAATGTACGTCTTGCATTGGCAACCGATGGTTTTAATCCCTTCGGAAACATGAGCACAAGTTACAGTATCTGGCCGGTGGTGTTAATTCCATACAATCTACCACCTTGGATGTGCATGAAGCAGAGCTCCTTTTTGCTTTCCATGATCATTCCTGGCAAGAAAGCACCAGGAAATGATATTGACGTATACCTGCAACCGTTGATACACGAATTGCTCGACCTATGGACGAATGGTGTTGAGGCATATGACTCACATGACAAGCAACTATTCAATCTCCGTGCAGCCTTGATGTGGACAATAAGTGATTTTCCCGGTTTGGGAACTTTGTCTGGCTGGAATGTGCATACTGGGTTGGCCTGTCCTGAGTGCAATTTTGATTCTGTGCCATGTCGCCTTCCACACAGTCGCAAGTGGTGCTTCATAGGACATCGACGATTCCTTGATTCCAAGCACAGACTTAGATTGCAACGGATTCGCTTCGATGGGAAACAGGAGAAGAGAGATCCTCCTGTTACTTTGTCTGGTATGGATATTTTGCGGCAGTTAGAAGATGTTCATGTCGAGTTTGGTAAGAGTGTGGATCCCGAACGATTGGGACGACGATCTCGTGGGACATCTGATACGCAACCTATGCAATGGTGGAAGAGAAGCATATTTTTCACTTTTCCTTATTGGGAATCTAATTTGCTACGACACAGTTTGGATGTTATGCACATTGAAAAAAATGTGTACGATAATGTGCTATATACGTTGCTCAATGAAGCTGGAAAGTCCAAAGACCATCTCGCAGCTAGAAAAGATTTAAGGGCCTAGGGAATTCGTGAAGAGGCTTGGCCTGATGAAAACGACAAGTTTCAGCCAGCTAAATTCACCTTGACAAAGCAGAACAAGGATATCTTCCTCTCGACGTTGAAGAACATAAAAGTACCAGATGGATATTCTAGCAACATCTCAAGGTGTATCGATCTGCAGGCTCGAAAGGTTACTGGGTTGAAAAGTCATGACTCTCATGTTCTTATGCAACAGTTACTTCCATTGGCCTTGAAAAACACACTTCCTTCTGATGTATCGGTGGTTTTGGTAGAATTATGGTCATTTTTCAAGAAGTTGTGTGCGAAGGTCTTGGTAGCGGAAGAGCTTGATCAGCTGCAAAATAAAATTATTCTTACACTTTGTCACTTGGAGATGATATTTCCTCCATCATTCTTTACTGTTATGGTTCACTTGACTGTCCACCTTGTTCGAGAAGCAAAGGTTGCTGGCCCAGTTCACTATCGATGGATGTACCCTATAGAGAGGTACTAGATTATCTTTTATTCCCGCCTCTTTAAATTTCACATTGTTCTTTCATTTACTCGTAATTATTAATGCAATTTTAACTTACAGGTACTTGGGAAAATTAAAATCATATGTTAGGAATAAGGCATGGCCTGAGGGGTCAATAGCAGAAGGTTATTCCGGAGATGAGGTCCTAACTTTCTGTTCGAGGTACTTTGATGACATGGAGACATCTTTTAACCGCCCGCGCCGCGTAGATGATTCTCCTCCTGGTCCTTCCACGTCAACTTTATTTCCTCCTGTTGGGAAACCAGTTGGAGGATATGAATTCTTCAGACTCACTCCTACAGAGAAACTCCAGGCACACAGACACGTTTTGATAAATTGCAGCCAAGTTGAACCCTTCATGCAGTAAGTATATATATCATATAAGCTCACTAGCTTTTACACTTTATATTTGTTTCTTACTGACTCTTCTAACAAATTACACTTTACTATAGTGAGTTTAGGAGTTATCTCAGGCGTCAGCTACGGGGCCGTGCGCGTTCTGCTGACATTGATAAAAGAGTCCACAAAGAGTTTCCCAGTTGGTTTACACGTCGAATACGTAATGACAACAGCCCATACACAGATGAATTCAAAGCTCTTTCTCTCGGTCCGTTAGACCATGCACGAAGGTTTACCGCGTACAATGTCAACGGCTTCAAGTTCTGTACGGTTGGACGTGATCAGGGATTGCTCACACAAAACTCTGGAGTTTGCGGGACATTCGGAACGAGATGTTATGCTAGCAGTAGTGATGGCAATATGCGCTTTGGAGGCGTCACTTACTATGGAAAGCTAATTGACATTATTGAGTTGACTTACCAGCTTTTCACCGTGACACTGTTCAAATGCTCCTGGGCAAATACGACAACTTCACGGGGACTCGCTACTGACCATTTGGGCATCACCTCAGTCAATTTCTCTAGACTTATTCATACGGGGGCATCTGAAGATGATGAGCCATATATCCTTGCTTCTGAGGCACACCAAATTTACTATGTCGAGGACGAGAAACATAAAGACTGGAATATGGTCGTTCACCTCAAGCCACGGGATCTTTACGATATGGGTGATGGTGACATTATTTACGACAGTGAACCCTTCCAACCCTCGAATTTTGAAGACTTCTTTCCTCAAGGAGATGATAATTTGCCACTTATCAGGTACACGTCTTTTCTTAAATTATTTAAATAATTAACTACTAATTACTAATTTTTTCCAAATACAACATAAATTTAACAAATTTTTTTAAAATGTGTCCTTTCAGGCCGGATGATGATGGAGAATAGCAGCATCCAAAATAAATTATTTAACAAATTTTTCGTCCACAAATACATATGTATAAATTAAAATTCGTACAGTTTTTTTAAAAATAAAAAAATTTTCATTTGTAGCGGTTACATAACCGCTACAAATTTTTTTCACGAAATTGTAATTTGTAGCGGTTATTAACCGCTACAAATTTATTTTCACGAAATTGTAATTTGTAGCGGTTAATAACCGCTACAAAATACATATCTGTAAATTAAAATTCGTTCAGATTTTAAAAATAAAAAATACTAAATTTCTAGCGGTTAATAACCGCTACATAAATAACCGCTACGAAATACTAGCACTTATATATACGCTAGAAAATGAATAACAGCTACAAAATGCAATAAAACGCTACAAAAACACCGCTACAAATGTGTCGCTGATCGCTATAAATACCATATCTTCTCTACATTCATTTACTCCATCTCTTTTCCTTCCTCTCCTATTCTTCTTCATAATTCTCTCTTTTTTCTTACTATCTCATATGGTGGTTTTTTTCTCTTTACTCTATGGTAAGTGAATTTTATTTTATAATTCATTGTATCTTTTATTTGTTTTTATTTAAAATTTACTAACATATTTATTTCTCCTTTCCTTTCAGATTTTTCTTCTCCACATTTGTCATGCCCTCCTCAACTGATTCAAATACTCATCAACCTAATACTATAGGTTCAATATTCCAAAATATATCATCTTCAATTCAACTATCTTATTAAATATTCAATTAAATTATCTTATTAAATTAAATTCACTTCTTTTGACACATTCATAATTTAATTACATATTTTTTATTACAAAATTTGAATATATAAAATGTAACATATAACTAATTATACAAATTAACAAAAATTCTTCAAAATAATTTATTTAATGGTTTTTAAAATTATAATATGAAAAACGATAAATTTTTTTTTCTGGCACGGTAAACATTTCTAGCGGTTCCGAACCGCTAGAAATATTTCGTCAAATTTAAATTTTGCGCCAAAATTTCTAGCGGTTCAAAACCGCTAGAAAATTTTTTCCCGCCATTCCTAAAATTCAATTGGCGGGAAAATTTAATTTCCCAAACATTTCTAGCGGTTATATAACCGCTAGTAATTTTTGCGCGCTACTGAAATTATTTAATTCCCGGCAAAATGGATTTCGTTTAGCAGGTTTCTAGCGGTTATAAAACCGCTAGAAATTTTTTTCCGGGAACTTTTCTAGTGGTTTTATAACCGCTAGAAATGTGTCTCCTTCAGATATTTTCTAGCGGTTAGAAACCGCTAGAAATTTTCTATCGTTTTGACCATGATGTGTAGCGGTTGCGATAACCGCTAGAAATTTTTTCTTGCACCTGTTTTTCTAGCGGTTTCCTTAACCGCTACAAATTTGATTTGTTGCGGTTAAAACCGCTAGAAATGTAACACTCTAACCGCTAGAATTAACATATTTTTTTGTAGTGAATATGTAATGGAAAATTTCGTCACCGCATCACAGATTCTATTCCATGGAAAGTAATAGATAAAAAATTTTCTTAATTTGGTAGGGAGCCAAGAAACCTTCGGCTTGGGCTTTGTACGGATGGATATTTAATTTTATATTTCATTTTGTTAATACCATCGTCAACCTGGAATGTTAAATGTGGATATTATGTCATCCAGTATATGAATGACATCATTGAGATATGGATTACTGAGAAGTAAGACGAGGTAAATATAAGTTATATTGTAATTCTTCAATTCTTTTCACATTTTTGATCAAGTTGACTAATGACTATGTTATTTTTAATTTATAGACATTCTAAGATAGTATGCTATATGGCCCCAAGGAAATCAACATAATAAGGGATACTTTGTCTATAACATTGCCTGAGAGTTTTGAAAATATGAAATAGTTAAGTTATTCACATTTAAGTTCATTGTTTTATTGTAACTAGTTAAGTTATTAATTATTAGGTGTAGTTGATTGAATAAGAATTGGAACCATTAGTTATGTTAGTGTTAGGATTAAGTTTATGTCTTGAAATGATTTTGTATTCTTTTGCTATACTGGTTCGAATTGGTTTGAAATTGGCATTGCAGGGAGGTTGTATAAAAAATTGATCGCAAGTTATGAAAAAAAATTCACAGACCATTTCACGGTGGTTATTTGGATAACCGCTGTGAAATTAGTTTTTAACAACAGTTACTTACTATAACTGCCATTAAAATCACACTTTCCACGGTATTTTTTTACATAAAACTGCTGTGAAATGTTTTGTTTATAGCATTGACAGAGTTCAGTACAGCTTCAAACTGCGATTAAATGGCTTTTTTCTAGTAGTGCTTATTAGAATTGCCTAGCCATTTTAAATCCACAGGAGTTTGGTTGTTAGGATCTTATCTTAATTAGGTAATATCACAATTAAATTTGAGACTCTATATAAATAATCCTATTGTTAATGTGTAGAGGTGTGGGATGGTTCAGTACCCTATAAGAGAAGAAAGTTAAGATAGGTCCTCACCTCGAGAGTAAAGTTTAGGAATTGCTTGCCATCCTTAAAAAGGGATTTAGTTACGTACTTTAAAAGAGTATGTTATATCATTTTGTTTATTAATGACAATTCTATTATCTTTGTTCTTCTTGCTTAATAGTTGTGTCTTCTCAAGATAAAATAAAGGGGGGCTCAGTATTTCGTTTGTTTCCTGTTTTAGTACAAGGTTGCCTTGCTAGTTGCTCCTATTAACTTGTAACAAGACCAAAAAAACAAAAATTATTATGACAATTTCAATAATATTTGGACACAAAAATAAAAATTATATAAAAACCTAAAAACCAAAATATAAATATATTTATCATAAATTTTAATCTTTCTATATTGTAAAAAAAATTATTCATGCAATTTAATGCTCAAAAGTGTTTTTTAACATCAACTTGAACTAGAATTTATTTGCCTGTGCAAGGATGCATTAACATTACCAAAATTACCGGTGCAAAACATATTCAAAGCAACTTCAGCAGAAACAAAATTAAAAGGTTAAGGTGTATCAATATTTCGAAATATTTTTTTAAGTATGTTCAGTATCTTAAAGTATTTTGTAATTTGTCCAGCATTTAAAGTATTTCTCAAGAAAGACTGATGTCAAATTATTTTGTAGTTCAATTCTATCCTCGCAATATTTTTCCGGAGTAATTTTAACCACACTATTAACTCCTAAAAAGTGCGTTAAATAAAAGTACTTATCTTTCATGTTTTTCAGCACTGAAAAATAATTAAAGATTAGGGTTAAAAATATGAAAGAAACGTCTAAAAAATATTTAACATGACTATTAAAGAATTACAAAACTAACTGTAAAAGCGTTTGGGATGAGTACTAAAAATATGAAAAGGAGTGATAAAAATTCACTCAAAAAAATACTTTAAGAACAAAATTTGTATCATAAAATACTTGGGGTGCTAAGTGCATCTTAAAAAATATTTTAATATGTTGGGTGAACTACAAAATATTTTAAAATACTAAATCATCTGGGAAAATACCTTAGATGCTGAATCTCCTTAACCCAAAACAAAATGGAAAAAAATTATTTTGCAAATAGAACTGATTTTCCTAGTTATTTATTAGAGTATTGAATTGTCACCTTTCATTTGTCAAAATCATTGTAACGTCAAGATGATTGACACGTAACATGGAAAATTTTTTAGATTAATAAGAGAAATATTTCCAACAGAATATATGATATATATATATATATATATATCCCGAAAGCGCTACAGCTTGATTTTGAATTTTTTTTTTCTTTTGGGGTAGTAGTCGAGTATATATGCATAGTGTTTCATCGTGAACGCTACAAAATTAGAAAACTAAGCGCTACAGTTGAATTTTTCTAGAGTAGGATTTATGGATATCATCACATACTTGTATATATTGCTTACAACTAGCGGCTTTTCTCCATATTCTTTTCAAGTGATACGTACCAATTTCTTTTGGACCAAATGCCTAACACTTTAATTACTGAGATTATTTTAACATCCTATTATTTATTTATTTCTAGGTGGCAAACTTTGCACTAGGATAGGGAAACGAATGAAATACTGAAGTTTCCCTTTATCATATACGAAGACAGTTGTTAACCAAGAAAAAGAAAGATTATAGAAACCTCTCCTGTATACGGGGAAGAATATATGTGGCATCACTTGCTGGCTTTATTTTACTTTATCTCATATCCTTTGCTAGATATAAGATCTAGATAGGTGGTTTTTGTTTGTTTGTTATGCATAGGTATTCTCATATTAAAAGCAACCCTATTCGAGGTAAAGTTGGGCATTAAATATGGACATATCTTTTAGTAGGGATTTGATTCTAGATGTAATACCTCAATTTACTTTATTTCTAAAATTTATAATTTTTTGCAATGTATCCCTATTGATTGCAGATAGTAAAAGATTTCCACCAAGTAGTAGTTATAATATATGTGATTAGAAATGGTCACTACAAAAAAAACATTGAATCACTGACGGAATTACCGACGGAATTCATTCGTCTCAAAAATCCATCGGAATATTACCGACCGAATTTGCCACGGAATTCCGTCGGATTATTACTGACGGAATTTTTCCATCGGTAATTCCATCGGTAAAATAATTTTGCGATGGAATTTGCCACGGAAAATTTCGTCGGTAATTTCCGTCGCAATTCCGTGGCAAATTCCGTCAGAAAATCCGTTGCTAAAGTTACCCACAGAAGTTTGGAACGGATTTTTGACAGAAATTACTGACGGAATGTTGTCCGTGCCTAATTCCGTCAGAAAAGAAAAGTGAATTTCTTTTCCCCAAAATTTCATATCTTTATTCTAAAATAAAATGCATTGATTCTATTTTTTGTGAGGTGAAAGACTACATTATGTAAGAAAAAAACAAATAAAAAATTTTGTAAAAGAACATAGTGAAATCCTAGAAGCGTGGTGAATCATAATAATTCAATCTATGCATTTGATTGCCTTAAGTATGAAAAAGTAAAAGTTACTTTTGAGTTATTGGTGATTGTGACTATTTCAAATTAACTGAATATTATTGATCATAATATAGAAGAATAAATTTTAGAGACAAAATTGAATTTTAATTTACTAATCTTGAGATAATATCATATGAAGAACATAATAGGTGCAAAGCAAATATTTACATGGAATCATGTATAACAAATTGCTAACTTATTAGTATTTAGTTTCATAAAACTGAAAAAAAAAATTTCTCCTACCAAATATTTAACATATAGTTTGAGAATTTGGACTCAACAATTTTGATTAAAAAATTATAAGTCTTGTTAATCAAACAAAATGCTTTGATGATTTGATTGTACATGACAGTGATTTATAGCAATCCTTGTTAAAATGTGAAAGATGTATGAATCCTAAGCATCATCTTTTGTAATTTATTCATGACAATATTATTCTTCTTTTTTACTCCACAACTTCATGTAATGAGATATTGTCAATATTATATTATATATAAATATATTATCTATTTTTAAAAATAGATGGACATTTTTAAATTAAAAAATATCAAATCATTTCAAAGGATACTAAAAAATAATTAAACTGGTATTTGATAGATCATAATTTAGAAAATTAATATTAAACTGTTTACAAATAATACAATTAGAAGGTTCTACTATAACATAAAAAATATATTTAACGAATTAGTAATAAATAAAAATTAGAATGTTATGTAAATAAAATAGTAAATATGAAAATAGCTTATTCTTTTTTTCTTGCTTTTATGTTTTAAAAGTTAGTCCACCATATCTGATAGCCAAAGCACATTTTTAATACAAAATAATATTAATAAAATTATACCAAAAAAATATGTCAACATTAATATCAAGTTGGCTAGATATAGATTGAGAAAAGGTTAGCGAAATATTATAATATTATTCTAAATATAATATTATTGTTCTTGTATGAGAAAAATAGTAAGACTTAAATTTAACTTAGAATTTATAAAATGTAATTTTGTCCATTTTTTGTTTGAAGAAACCATAATTCATTTATTAGAAGACTAAATTTATTCTCTCTCAAAAGATTTTCACCTTCCCTCTGTTAACCCATTTAATTTGAGACTTAATCTTTGCAAAAAATGTTAACTATTTTGTTCTCTTTCTTCCAACGATTAACTCTTCTTTTGTAATACGGATAAAATCATATTTTACCTTGTAGTTTTAAAAAAAAAATTAGAAAGAAGGATCTGAAAAAATAATATTCATTGGGAAGGATCTTAATAATTATCTGTTTACAAGGACCAAGTATCAAAATATAAATTTAAAAATACTAAATTATCCCCAATTAGATTCCTACACTTCCTCTAATCATACCCCCCTTTAGTATATTTTCTATAATCTTTTTAATTTATACTAAAATTCTTTATAGTTTGTTGTCATGAATATTGACAAAAAAATTATTCAAATCAAGTAAAAATTATTTTATTATAAAAAGATATTTTATATAAGTAAACAAACAATTAAACAAAATTATTTGTGTAGATGAATAATGCTAGCAATAGTTAACTTTTATTTTTGCCTTCGTGGGGCTTTTAATTGGATTTTCTTCTTTCTTTATTTTTTTAATAAATCATTGCTATGTAATTTTTTTTTAAAATATACTTAAATGTTAAAAACATATTTTAATTTATTATAATAAATACAGTTGAAAAGTTTATAAATATTTTTCTTAAATTGTTATTAATTTCAGTTTCTTAAAATATTAAATGCTTAGATATACAATAGTATTTAGATTGAAATATCCAGATAACATTATTAAAAGATATATTTACTTTAAGTGACATATCCAGATAAAAAAAATTCTGAAAATTTATTAGGGAGAAAAAAACGAAACCATAAAAAAATTTTATGAGTATCATTAATCAATTTGATTTTCATTATTTGGATTTCACCCTTTGTCTACCTGAAAGATGATACGCAGCTAATTTTTTTTTGTGGAATTTAAAAAGCTGGAAAAAGTTAAAAAAAAGAAGAAGAAAATGAGTGAAAATCAAAAGTGCAGCGTTTTGACTTTTGAATGAGCTCGGCTATAATCACTTCTTCTTCTTCGGCGCAACTGCTAAGGGCGAAGGTAAACGGCGGCTTCTTCCTGTGGAATCCTAGCCACCAGCACGCCATTAATCATCCAGATTGTTCATCATCGTCGTCGGCCAACATTCACATTCCCTTCATCCACACCAAAAGCCGTGACTTCTTCCTCCATCAAGCTTCGACGGTAACGGCATCCCTCATTATCACCATCGAGCTCGACTTCTTCCTCCAGTACTTCATCATTGCCGTGCTGTCTTCAACAAAGATCTCTGCTCTTCTCCTTGATGTGGAGATTAAATAACCCCTGGGCCAGTTAAGAGAGTTTGAGGCGTAGATCGATTGCGACTAGGATTGAGGTGCGAAGTCACGGGGTTCAGGCTCACTACAAGAAAATGTTAAGTTAGCAACGGAACATTTCTAGCAGTCCAACTAAACTGCTAGAAATTCTAACATTTCTAGCGGTTTTAAGAAAAACCGCTGCACATTAGCAACGCTTTGACCATTGCCGGCATATTTCTAGCGGTTATAACCAAACCGCTAGAAATTCATAGCTAGAACCTTTCCCGGGTTTGGCGGGAAACTTGGCGCCAAAATTGTAGCGTTTATTTTCTAGCGGTTCAGGCCATCAAACCGCTAGAAACTGAGAATTTCTAGCGGTTGCCACTTGAACCGCTAGAAAATTTTTAATTTCCCGAGGAGATTTATGTGACCGTTGCCATTTCTAGCATTTGTATATAAACCGCTAGAAATTTCTAGCGGTGTTATAGAAACCGCTAGAAAAGGTGTAAATTCCCAAGGTGCCGTAAATGCGGTGAGTGACCGTTAGAGTTTTGTAGCGGTTTTGTCCAGAACCGCTAGAATTTTCTAGCGGTTTTATCAAAAACCGCTAGAAAGGCAAGACCTATATATACCCCCCCTTCACTTTCACTTCTTCAGTCGTTCAGGAAGCGAAGCTCTGCTGAATTTTTCTCCACAAAATATATCCGAGTTCTGATTCAGTTGCAGATCTTTATTTTCAGGTAGAAGTAGTAATTTATTTATAAATAATTTTATTTTATGTGTTTTATTTAATTTATTATATTGTGGCTTATAAATAATTTTTCTTTTTATTTATTTATAAATAATTACTATTTGTTGTTATTAGGATGAGTCATCGGCCAGGGAAGGAGCCAGTTGATCCTGAGAGAGCTGGACCCAGTGAGGATCGTCATGATGCTGGTGAACCATTCCCCAGCATTCATGACTACGATCTCAGCGAGGAGGATATCCTCAGTTTTATGGAGCAGGATGATATGGAGTGGACTGAGGAGGCTCATTTTACTGGGGATGAGCAACCCCATGCTGATGCTGATGCTGATGCTGCTGACGAAGAGGAGGAGGAGGAGCAGGTTCAGGGGAATGAGAATCTCCAGGCTGCGCAGCGTCCTGCTCCCAGATGTCAAGCTGGTTTTGAGGTGGAATTTGTAGGTAAGTATTTATTAACTTTTTAAAATTTGATAAGTATTTAATTTATATAGAAATTGTATTAATTCATTGATATATATTTTATTTCTTAATTAAATTTTGCAGACACTGAGGGGAACAGGTCCTATAGGAGGCTGACAGCCAGAGAGCTGTCTGATGATGAGC